>NW_017306948.1:146382-195192 GCF_000935625.1 Nanorana parkeri | reverse complement strand
TGAGGCGCGGAGGAGGAGCGTGGATGCGGGCAGGTCTGGCAGCGGCGAGCGTGAGGTGGGGAGGAGGTGTGGCGCGCAGCGTGTGTTGAGCCGTGAACAGGGCCAACCAATCAGAAGCCGATTAATCGATTATTTAAAAAGTTGACAACTTTTTCAATAATCGATTATAATCGATTATGTCGATTAGTTGTTGCAGCCCTAATCTGAAAGCATCCGAATCCGAAATGTCGGATTTGGAACGGATTTCGTTTAAATCCTGTGTGTGCACTGTTAACATTTAAACGGATAAAAACAAATTAAGAAAAGGATTTTAATGTCCCTTTAATAGTAAAGACTAGAGCACAGCAACCAGAAATGACAAATGTGCCAATTCTGCTACCCTACCTCAAGTTGAATTTTCAGGAATTCGTCCGAATCCCAATTCCGAATCCGACACGAATTCCGAATCGGATACGAATCCGATTCCCGAAACGAAACACATATAGGATCCGAATTCCAAAAACGAAATAAACAAAATCCGAAACGAAAAGAAACAAAACTCATTTTTAGCCGCTGCAGATGTCTAATGCTTATATATATTTTGGTAATATAGATATAAGAAGTAATGTGTCTCTAGAACAGCCTTTCTCAACCAAGGTGCTGTGGCATACTGGTGTGTTTTCTGGTTTTCTCATCGGTGCCTTGAAATTTTCACACAAAGTCATGCCTCTGATGTTAAGAAGGTTCCTGATGTGAAAGCTGGGACTCTGATGTGAAGGGGAGGGTTGGCTTTTGATGTGAAAGGAGGTTGTATTGTTAAGGGGACTTTGATGTAGGGGGGAAGTATATTTTTACTTGGTTCCCTCTCCTTAAAATCCATACCAGACCCATATCTTGTATAAGGGTTTGGTATGGATTTTGGAGAACCACATGTTGGTTTTTTACATTTAATGACTGGGTGCTTTGAGAATATGCATACTTTTAAAGGGTGCCCTGACTGAAAAAAGGTTGAGAAAAGCTGCTCTGGAAAATGGTACAGTTGGTGCACAATGCAATGCCTGCTTTTTATGTACTGTAGGTCCGTCATGTGACAATAGAAGTAACTGTTTAATGTGCTCTTCATTGCAGGAAGCCCTGATTATGGCTAGCATGGATCATCCCCACCTGGTTCGCCTTTTGGGAGTCTGCCTGAGTCCCACCATTCAGTTAGTTACCCAGTTGATGCCTCATGGATGCCTCCTGGATTATGTCCATGAACACAAAGATAATATTGGCTCTCAGCTTCTTCTCAACTGGTGTGTCCAGATAGCAAAGGTAAGGAGCAGGTATTACACAAAGGCCAAAATGCTAATGAAAAACGAGCAGACAGGTAACAATTCCACATCTTCCATTCCTGTTATTTGTGTACTATTTGGCATATTAGAGATGCAATTTATGCTATGGCTAAATGAGATCAAATATAGCTGTGTTCTCTCCACAGGGCACCACACTATTTACTGTAAACTGAGTCTGCATGTGCCCTTTTATTTAAAACAAAGGTATGGCCACTGGAAGGCCTTACTGCTGCCTAATAAATGGGTATTTTGTATATGTTTCAGATATGCATGCTATCAGCTTAAAGTACAGTATATCTGCAGCCAAAGCTTTTTTTTATTTTGTATATGATTGATTATATAGGGAAGAGTTACAACCTTTGTCAAGTTTTTTAGCCATCTCTGTTCCATTGGGAAGATTTACCTTCACTTCCTGTCTTGCAGACATAAAAGGAAGTGAAAGGAAACCTCTCTAAAGAGAGGGAAATGTCCTCTTAAACATATGTCACTAGTCTACATATTAACGTACCTACGTATTATAAATATCCCCATTGGAAAATATCCCCTCTATTCCTGTTATGGTGACAACTAAAAATGTTAGATATTCCCTTAATTTAAGTCTTGGTTATAATGCTCACCAGCACAGAGAGATTAAACCATCGTGTTGGGAGAACGCACACATGCGCTATTGCACTGTTAAAATTGCAGCTCATATGCAGCTCTGTGCTGTGTGCAGGGCCGTACCAAGCAGCTGCCGGGAAGGACAGGTGCTGTGTGTGATTAGTACGCAGCCCAGGTCTTTCTCTATGGGGCTAAGCAGCCGTACGTCCCCCTACGCTGGCCCGCCCTGCACGTCCGTAATGGATCCTGTATGCTTCCCGGCCAGAAAACCCGCACCCCTACGGACCTGCAGTTGAGGTGAGCGTAGGGGGGTGTACGGGCGCGTAGCCCCATAGAGAAGGACAGGCACACAGCACCTGTCCTTCCCGGGAGCTGCTGGAGTACGGCCCTGCACGCAGGACGGAGCTGTACGTGTGGGCCGATTCGTGTGTGAATGGGGCCTTATAGTGAAGATCTAGAACTGTGCCTAAGCAGTAGTCTAAAAAATTAACTTTTTGCTTAAATTCCTGCTGACAAATAGTAATGCACTTCCTGGTGTACGAGGGTGCCTGGGCAATCCTGTGTCTGCAGCCTCTTATTTGTACAGTATATCTGCAGTGTAAGATTTATGGCATGGCTGTCCCTGATTTATACTCGCAGGAGATTTGAAAAGAGATTGGTGATGTCACTACTGTGATACTCATTATTCTCCTTGCTGGAAGCTCTGACTTGATAAAGCAAAACCCTGCCTCTACCAAGATGGCTGCTTCCATATATATAATACGAAATCACCTGCACTCCATACAGCATACAGACCTTGAGTAAGAGGTTGGTGCTTGAAGTGACAACACGGATGGCGCTGTGTCAAATACAGTCCATAATAGAAGTCACCAGCACTCGATGATACGTGCAAGAAGTAAAGCACTTTTTATTCAATCATCACATGCTTCAAACAGCCAACGTTTCGGGGCCACGGAGAGTCCCTTCTTCTGGGCGACATAGTGGGGCCATGCAGGGTATGTAGACACAGTGCAGAACAAGTCATGGTCATAAGGAAATGATCAGTTGCATGGAGACCATAGGCAATACTGGTCACCCGTTTGTGTTTGAGCACAGTTCAATTGCTTTTTAACCCTTTCATCACTCTTTTCAAGCTTAAAAAATAATGTTGACTTTAAATACACTATGAGGGAAAATAAATCTGATTCATATGAAAGAAATTGTGGTTCAGTTTGTAACTTGTAAATTTCAGTAGACATAGGGAAGTTATATTTGTTGCACAAGATATTGTTTCAGGGAAATGAGGATTACTTAGTGAGTATTATACGGTGATACCAGTGATATAGTTTTCATTTTAATTACAATATAACGCATGTTAGATAGAGACCCATCTGTCATTAGATAAGATTCTGACAACTGTGGCTGCAGCTCATGCAGGAGAGCGCGAGGCAGGTTGAAGAGCTTGAGGTAGGGATTGAATAAACTTTCCTTTTCTCATTACCCTGCAATAAAAGCTTACAAGCTGGGACTTGTTTACAAGATCAGATCAAATGCAAACAGTGTGACATCTCTGTTTTGTGTGGGATCTGGGAGTCCGGCCCCTACGGTGAAATCCCGGTGTGCCAAAGCCTGTTTCCTGAGAAACCAAAGCTGTGTCTTGGGAAGGCAGTAGAGAAATACTTTGCGATTCTCCGTGGCGCTTGTAATAAAACAGTATGTGAGCTAATTAAATATTGATTTTCGAAAGCTACTTATCCAACAACTGCAGTATACACACAATAAATCTAATTCTGCTGTGCTTAACACAAAGTATTTAGACTCTTGTTCTGTGGTAAATTAACCGTGTTAACTCTTAACATAACAGAAGGAACATGCAATCTGCAAATCTGAAAACTTTGTTGAAGATGAACGGATTTGTAAAGAAATCCCAAGGGAAATGGGGAAAAACTCAATTTTGTATACATTCAAATATGAAGGTATTTTTAAGCTGTCATGTAGTTAATGGATATAACTATTACTAAATGCCCTATATGAAAAATATTTCATCCACTGCACACTAACTGAAATTTGAAGTCAGAACTGGAATACTTGCAATGGCCAGCAAAATGTGAAAGAGGGGACACATACAGAGGGTATTGATGCAAAGGGTCTGATTTTCTGAATTTGTGAGCTTGTCTGCCTAACTGTTGACCTGTAGCAGCTTACAAGCTTACACATTCAACATACTCTGATCTACTTAACCTGAAAAAAATGTTTACATGCTCATGCGTAAAATATATGAACATATTTTGCTTAGAATTACCCACACATAAATAAGCTGAAGTTGAATTTGTCACTATGGTTGTAACACCTTGTTCCCAAGCTTCCATCTTCACACGTGACAGGACTAGGCGATCAGGGATGCCAGGACTGATTCACTTTGCAATGTATTCATGAAATTTTAATGCAGGATTTATTTCTTAATTAATTTGTTTTTAGGCTTAGACAGGTGTCCTTTTAATGAGTTAGGAATTAACTATCACCGCCTTATATTGAATTTGAAATCATTTTTGTTATGGATCTACTTATGAAAAAAATATACAGTCATGGGCACCCCTGCATTTCTGTCAGATAATGCACCACTTCGCGCAGACAATTGTTGCAATTACAATTGTTTAGGCATTCTCATGTTTATTTATTTTGTATGTATTGGTATGACACTAAAACTGAACTGGACAAAATTATTGGCACCCGCAATTAATATTTGGTAGCAAAGCCCTTGGAAAAAATTACTGAAAACAATCGCTTCCGTAACCATCAATTAGTTTCTTACACCTCTCTACAGGAACTGTGGACCACTCTTCTTTTGCCAACTGCTCCAGGTCTCTCAGATTAGAAGGGTTCCTTTTCCCAACTGCTGTTTTGAGATCTCTCCACAGGTGCTCTATGGAATTTAGATCTGGACTCATTGCTGGCCAGTCCAGTACTCTCCAGCGCTTTGTCTGAAACCATTTCTGTGTGCTTTGGGTCATTGTCCTGCTGTAAGACCCATGACCTTGGACGGAGACCAAAATTTCTGACACTGGGCCCTTCATTGCACCCCAGATTTCTTTGCTAGTCTTCAGATTTCATGATGCCATGCACACAGCCAAGACATCCAGTGCCCGAAGTAACAAAGCAACCCCAAAACATCAGTGAACCTCCACCATGTTTGACTGTAGGGACTGTAGTTTTTTCTTTAAAGGCCTCATTTCTTTTTCTGGAAACAGTAGGATGATGGGCATTACCAAAAAGCTGTAATTTTGTTTTGTCTGTCCACAGCACATTCTCCCAAAAGGATTTTGGCTTCCTCAGTTAAGTTTTGGCACACTCCAATCTGGCTTTTTGACGTTTCTGTGTCAGCAGTGGGATCCTCCTGGGTTTTCTACCATAGCGTCCCTTTTCACTCTGATGGTGATGTATGGTGCGAGCTGTACCCTGTGCCTGAAGGTCAGCTTGAATTTGTCTGAAAGTTGATCGAGGGTCTTTATCCACCATTTGAACAATCCTTCATTGCAATCTTTGATCAAGTGTTCCCTTTCGTCCACGTCCAGGGAGATTAGCTACAGTGCCATGGGCTGTAAACTTCTTGACAATGTTGCGCACAGTGGACACAGGAACATTAAGTCCTCTGGAGATGGACTTGTAACCTTGAGATTGTCCATGCGTTTCTTGCAATTTGGAGAAGGTGCCAATCATTTTGGCCAGTCCATTTTTGGAGTTTTGCGTGGAATGTGTCAGCTTTGGCTTTTTTTTCTGCACTTTTTTTGTGTCATACCAATACAAACAAAACAAATAAACATGAGAATGCCTAAACATTTGTAATTGCAACAAAGCGAAGTGGTGCATTATCTGACAGAAATGCATAGTGGCAATATTTTTCGCCATGGCTGTACTTGTAATAGAAATGTGTACAGTACAATTAGATGCGCTTAACATAACTCTGTTGCTAGATTAAAAAAACTAAAATTGTCCACCTTGTAAAAATATAAAAAATAAAATAAATAATACTCAACTGTTCCACCATCTATGAACTCACTTGAACAGCTAGTATTGCTAATTAATTTTCAGCATCTGACATACTTACACAAGTGTTTCCTATAGTGATGTAGAGTGGTGGTGAAAGGAACCACCAAGGGGCACCAAGCATTCAAAATTCCAGAAATTGTCAGATGTTTTAGATTTTTCAGCAAGCTTTTTTTTGTAGTTCTTACAGAGGGAGAAAATTGGGTCGACTTATATATTTGTTTTAACACAGCAACAGAATATCTTTAATATGATATATTTATGAGCACTCCCAATAGAGTATTTTAGGTCTAAATGGACCCTGGTGGGCTGAGTCAGTATCTGGCTCATTATATGTCTTGGATACTCCAAAAGCCAGATCTCCCTGTAATGATTCCCAATTTTGTTCCTGTCCCACTGAGAGTTCTAGGTGTTCCACCCGACTTAGTGTGTTACAATACCTTGTATTCTTCAAAGTATAAAATAAATAAAAAAAGCAAACCACAGAATATGATCTCCTCATAATGACCACAGTAGGTGTGCAGACCCAGAAACTCTAACATAACATTCCATCAGTAGAGCCTTGAGTAACAGTTCATCAGGAACTGTCAGGTAGCTTTTGATTCCATCATCAAATTCAAGGCTAGAATATCAGGTTTGGGTGAATTATTGTACTTTTGAATGAGTATACCCCACATCTTACTATCAATAGATATGCTCGCTACTTTGATCCACTGCTGTAGCACCACCAGTGCACTGTGCCTTAACACAAAGTAGCTAGTCGCAAGGTGGATACACTGTTACATAGGTTACAGTGTGCATAAGTAGTAATATTCTAATAATATCTTCAGGAAATGTTGATAATTGCCTAAGATCTTTTGGGGGCTATGGGACAGGAATGCTGACAGCAAGGTGTGCCACCTTTTAAGCCTGTTACGGTTAGCGAGCAGCTACACCAACTCTACCCAACCCAGTAAGACCTGTAAGGCAATAGCCCCTAAAGAACAAAGTGAAGCGGTTATTTTTGATCTGAATAATTTTAGCATGGCTGGCTGATGAGTGCATGTGCTTTTATGTCCTCTACATCCTTCCTAGTGTGCATTTGCCAACAGTATTCATTGCAGCATGTGTTTTGTTTGCTGCCTCCATCTACAGATGTTACAGAAGTGTTTGGAGGATGAACACTTCCCGTTGTGTCTAGGATTAAAATGTAATGCTGCAGTCCATGATACGACGGATGAAATTATATTAGGTAAACAGCAGGGAGACATAGAGGATACCATTCTGTGTCCCTTCTACTGCTGTCCCCACTGGTTATGCTGGGTTAATTAGTATTGTGAGTACCACCATGTCATAAGATTTTCTCTCTCATGTTTATCGTTCTAATAAATAATTACTATGTTAGACCTCAAGGTCTTTAATTGCCATCTATCGCTGACTTACTTATTTATATATATTTATTAATTCTAACCTGGTAATATCCCTTTGCATATACTCACTCAGTCAAGTAACTCTAGCCCTCAGACACTTTAACACTTCTCCCTCATTAGATTATACTCTGCAAGTCTTCCTTCTGCCTGCAGCTGCTATGAAATATCTTAGTATAGAGATGTCCCAAGCGCTCTGAGCAAATCTGTTATTAGACATACATTAAAGAGAGAACCAGACATGGAAGAATCTGAGTTTTCAGGCTTTAATTGCTATAATTGTGTAGACTTACTTATTACAGATTTATGGCCCCCTTATTTAGTTTTAGCTACTTTTCTTGAAGCAGATACTTTAGCTGGAGCTTCTTCAATCAATTGCAATGTATAGGGTGTAATCCTTCATACTGCATTTGAATGTATTGCCTTGCAAAGGCCCATTCAAGCATAATAATGGGACCCCTCAACACCAAAGTGCAACTTCAGTCATAAGGAAGAACAAGCTTGGCTGTACTATTTCTGTGTGAACTGGTGACCATTTTGTATGTATATCATTACCAGAAAATGAAACAGGTCAACTTGTACTTTATTGGCAAGGATGTCTCTTATTAAACCAAGTTGTCATTCCTGAAATCTTCCTTCTTTAGTCTAGCACCTCTAGCAACATTAATTTGGGCTTGATTTTAGAGCTTAACCTTTACTTATATGTTAAGAGTTTTATGTTATTTACTGTATACTGTCTCCTTATAAGTTAATATTTGACTTAAAGCAGAACTAAGGTATACATATTTTGTAATGCAAATAGTGAAATTGCAAGTTAAACATTGTGCATGCATGCATACCTGCTTTTCTATTCTACCTTATGTAAGATCCATATTTTAAATGATCTATATGCCATTGTGCCTAGTCCATTTTTCTGAATTAGAGGTAGGTGGTGAGGGTGGTGCTACCATGATAAGAAAGTGATGAAATTGTCTCTTCACAAGAAGGTAACTGTATGAATTACTTTACTTCTTTGCCAGGAATCAGGAATATAATATGGCATTTGTACTCCTCCCTAATCCTTCCTGTCTCCTGCTTTTTATCAGTCACTTCAGTTCTGTAGAACACAAGGCAAGACTAGGAGGGGCCATATTGTTATGTGCAGTGATAGTCCCTTATGGAAATATAGGAGCATTCTGACATACTAAGAGGGAGGTGTGAAAAGCCTATAACCTCTGGGCTGTGACGCCAGAGGAGCTGAGGTTGTAGAGAATTTGAGGCCCCATGTCACTATAGCACCTGGGTGACCCTCTGAAAATGCCACAAGACACATAGTTATTAATCACTAGGCACACTCCTTCTTTGACATTTTGTTGATAAACCCACTATGTTTCCAGAGGGAGAAAGGCAGGTACCCCCTTGGTTCCATTCCCTCCGGTCTGATCTTGCAGCCCCATATCTTTCCTTTTAATCCAAATCCAATTGCAAATTTTTTCTGCTGCATTTGATAGGCACATACTTACTTATTAGAGGCAGAGACCCCCCACTCCCATCTTCTTCAGGTGGTTGGTTGTAGATGCAACAAAACCCCTGCATCCCACTTCTACAGGGAAAATCTTGGTCATTCAGCCATCTGAGAGCTTCATCTGTATTTTCTATCAAGAGACCTAAATGTTTTATTTCCACCACTAAAAAAATTTTCATTGATTACTGCATATACATTCATGGTTATATAAACATTTGGATGCTGGGGTTGAAACACAGACATTGTATAACAGGGTGACAAATGACAAACTTCTGTGGGTGCCTTTACCTATAGGTATGCAAATTCTGTATATGGAGCAGCTATCAAAATTCTGTTGCAGGCTCGTCCTTGCTAATTTTGCCTCTTGCCACACTACAACAGCTTTTCTTTAATGTCTGAAACCATTTCTGTGTGCTTTGGGTCATTGTCCTGCTGTAAGACCCATGACCTTGGACGGAGACCAAAATTTCTGACACTGGGCCCTTCATTGCACCCCAGATTTCTTTGCTAGTCTTCAGATTTCATGATGCCATGCACACAGCCAAGACATCCAGTGCCCGAAGTAACAAAGCAACCCCAAAACATCAGTGAACCTCCACCATGTTTGACTGTAGGGACTGTAGTTTTTTCTTTAAAGGCCTCATTTCTTTTTCTGGAAACAGTAGGATGATGGGCATTACCAAAAAGCTGTAATTTTGTTTTGTCTGTCCACAGCACATTCTCCCAAAAGGATTTTGGCTTCCTCAGTTAAGTTTTGGCACACTCCAATCTGGCTTTTTGACGTTTCTGTGTCAGCAGTGGGATCCTCCTGGGTTTTCTACCATAGCGTCCCTTTTCACTCTGATGGTGATGTATGGTGCGAGCTGTACCCTGTGCCTGAAGGTCAGCTTGAATTTGTCTGAAAGTTGATCGAGGGGCTTTATCCACCATTTGAACAATCCTTCATTGCAATCTTTGATCAAGTGTTCCCTTTCGTCCACGTCCAGGGAGATTAGCTACAGTGCCATGGGCTGTAAACTTCTTGACAATGTTGCGCACAGTGGACACAGGAACATTAAGACCTCTGGAGATGGACTTGTAACCTTGAGATTGTCCATGCGTTTCTTGCAATTTGGAGAAGGTGCCAATCATTTTGGCCAGTCCATTTTTGGAGTTTTGCGTGGAATGTGTCAGCTTTGGCTTTTTTTTCTGCACTTTTTTTGTGTCATACCAATACAAACAAAACAAATAAACATGAGAATGCCTAAACATTTGTAATTGCAACAAAGCGAAGTGGTGCATTATCTGACAGAAATGCATAGTGGCAATATTTTTCGCCATGGCTGTACTTGTAATAGAAATGTGTACAGTACAATTAGATGCGCTTAACATAACTCTGTTGCTAGATTAAAAAAACTAAAATTGTCCACCTTGTAAAAATATAAAAAATAAAATAAATAATACTCAACTGTTCCACCATCTATGAACTCACTTGAACAGCTAGTATTGCTAATTAATTTTCAGCATCTGACATACTTACACAAGTGTTTCCTATAGTGATGTAGAGTGGTGGTGAAAGGAACCACCAAGGGGCACCAAGCATTCAAAATTCCAGAAATTGTCAGATGTTTTAGATTTTTCAGCAAGCTTTTTTTTGTAGTTCTTACAGAGGGAGAAAATTGGGTCGACTTATATATTTGTTTTAACACAGCAACAGAATATCTTTAATATGATATATTTATGAGCACTCCCAATAGAGTATTTTAGGTCTAAATGGACCCTGGTGGGCTGAGTCAGTATCTGGCTCATTATATGTCTTGGATACTCCAAAAGCCAGATCTCCCTGTAATGATTCCCAATTTTGTTCCTGTCCCACTGAGAGTTCTAGGTGTTCCACCCGACTTAGTGTGTTACAATACCTTGTATTCTTCAAAGTATAAAATAAATAAAAAAAGCAAACCACAGAATATGATCTCCTCATAATGACCACAGTAGGTGTGCAGACCCAGAAACTCTAACATAACATTCCATCAGTAGAGCCTTGAGTAACAGTTCATCAGGAACTGTCAGGTAGCTTTTGATTCCATCATCAAATTCAAGGCTAGAATATCAGGTTTGGGTGAATTATTGTACTTTTGAATGAGTATACCCCACATCTTACTATCAATAGATATGCTCGCTACTTTGATCCACTGCTGTAGCACCACCAGTGCACTGTGCCTTAACACAAAGTAGCTAGTCGCAAGGTGGATACACTGTTACATAGGTTACAGTGTGCATAAGTAGTAATATTCTAATAATATCTTCAGGAAATGTTGATAATTGCCTAAGATCTTTTGGGGGCTATGGGACAGGAATGCTGACAGCAAGGTGTGCCACCTTTTAAGCCTGTTACGGTTAGCGAGCAGCTACACCAACTCTACCCAACCCAGTAAGACCTGTAAGGCAATAGCCCCTAAAGAACAAAGTGAAGCGGTTATTTTTGATCTGAATAATTTTAGCATGGCTGGCTGATGAGTGCATGTGCTTTTATGTCCTCTACATCCTTCCTAGTGTGCATTTGCCAACAGTATTCATTGCAGCATGTGTTTTGTTTGCTGCCTCCATCTACAGATGTTACAGAAGTGTTTGGAGGATGAACACTTCCCGTTGTGTCTAGGATTAAAATGTAATGCTGCAGTCCATGATACGACGGATGAAATTATATTAGGTAAACAGCAGGGAGACATAGAGGATACCATTCTGTGTCCCTTCTACTGCTGTCCCCACTGGTTATGCTGGGTTAATTAGTATTGTGAGTACCACCATGTCATAAGATTTTCTCTCTCATGTTTATCGTTCTAATAAATAATTACTATGTTAGACCTCAAGGTCTTTAATTGCCATCTATCGCTGACTTACTTATTTATATATATTTATTAATTCTAACCTGGTAATATCCCTTTGCATATACTCACTCAGTCAAGTAACTCTAGCCCTCAGACACTTTAACACTTCTCCCTCATTAGATTATACTCTGCAAGTCTTCCTTCTGCCTGCAGCTGCTATGAAATATCTTAGTATAGAGATGTCCCAAGCGCTCTGAGCAAATCTGTTATTAGACATACATTAAAGAGAGAACCAGACATGGAAGAATCTGAGTTTTCAGGCTTTAATTGCTATAATTGTGTAGACTTACTTATTACAGATTTATGGCCCCCTTATTTAGTTTTAGCTACTTTTCTTGAAGCAGATACTTTAGCTGGAGCTTCTTCAATCAATTGCAATGTATAGGGTGTAATCCTTCATACTGCATTTGAATGTATTGCCTTGCAAAGGCCCATTCAAGCATAATAATGGGACCCCTCAACACCAAAGTGCAACTTCAGTCATAAGGAAGAACAAGCTTGGCTGTACTATTTCTGTGTGAACTGGTGACCATTTTGTATGTATATCATTACCAGAAAATGAAACAGGTCAACTTGTACTTTATTGGCAAGGATGTCTCTTATTAAACCAAGTTGTCATTCCTGAAATCTTCCTTCTTTAGTCTAGCACCTCTAGCAACATTAATTTGGGCTTGATTTTAGAGCTTAACCTTTACTTATATGTTAAGAGTTTTATGTTATTTACTGTATACTGTCTCCTTATAAGTTAATATTTGACTTAAAGCAGAACTAAGGTATACATATTTTGTAATGCAAATAGTGAAATTGCAAGTTAAACATTGTGCATGCATGCATACCTGCTTTTCTATTCTACCTTATGTAAGATCCATATTTTAAATGATCTATATGCCATTGTGCCTAGTCCATTTTTCTGAATTAGAGGTAGGTGGTGAGGGTGGTGCTACCATGATAAGAAAGTGATGAAATTGTCTCTTCACAAGAAGGTAACTGTATGAATTACTTTACTTCTTTGCCAGGAATCAGGAATATAATATGGCATTTGTACTCCTCCCTAATCCTTCCTGTCTCCTGCTTTTTATCAGTCACTTCAGTTCTGTAGAACACAAGGCAAGACTAGGAGGGGCCATATTGTTATGTGCAGTGATAGTCCCTTATGGAAATATAGGAGCATTCTGACATACTAAGAGGGAGGTGTGAAAAGCCTATAACCTCTGGGCTGTGACGCCAGAGGAGCTGAGGTTGTAGAGAATTTGAGGCCCCATGTCACTATAGCACCTGGGTGACCCTCTGAAAATGCCACAAGACACATAGTTATTAATCACTAGGCACACTCCTTCTTTGACATTTTGTTGATAAACCCACTATGTTTCCAGAGGGAGAAAGGCAGGTACCCCCTTGGTTCCATTCCCTCCGGTCTGATCTTGCAGCCCCATATCTTTCCTTTTAATCCAAATCCAATTGCAAATTTTTTCTGCTGCATTTGATAGGCACATACTTACTTATTAGAGGCAGAGACCCCCCACTCCCATCTTCTTCAGGTGGTTGGTTGTAGATGCAACAAAACCCCTGCATCCCACTTCTACAGGGAAAATCTTGGTCATTCAGCCATCTGAGAGCTTCATCTGTATTTTCTATCAAGAGACCTAAATGTTTTATTTCCACCACTAAAAAAATTTTCATTGATTACTGCATATACATTCATGGTTATATAAACATTTGGATGCTGGGGTTGAAACACAGACATTGTATAACAGGGTGACAAATGACAAACTTCTGTGGGTGCCTTTACCTATAGGTATGCAAATTCTGTATATGGAGCAGCTATCAAAATTCTGTTGCAGGCTCGTCCTTGCTAATTTTGCCTCTTGCCACACTACAACAGCTTTTCTTTAACAACAACATTGTTAAATGTTTCCAGTCCTATAGAGCTTACCATCTCATTTTCTCATAGCAGAAGTTATCCGGCTATGATGAGGCAGTGACTGCTGCTGGTTCTCAGACCATATTTTCTGACTCAGATGACAACAGATTAATGACTGGGTTTGTCTCTTTGCTCCGCAATGTGCAGCTCAGAGACTGTCACTGTTAGATAACAATGAGTAATTGCTATTTTAACACAGAATCTGGCAACAAATGAAATGTTTAAACACACAGAGCAGAGTTCTCGCAGCAGGGGGTGTGAAAAGGATTCCTTCTGGCCCAGCAAACTGCTAGCGTTTATAAAAGAAGAGTTAGGCTTTTTGTTGCTTAGCTGTCCTTACATATTAAGGCAATGATGACTCAATTGTGTCCCTCACAGTGGTATTCCAAGGAAATCACTGTACTTAGCATTCCCCCACAAAGAACGAAGGGATTTGTGCATGTGGAAATAGTCCTTCTGTAAATTCAGTGAAAAATCTACCTTTTAGTCACATTATGGCTTCTGTCTAATAAGAAAAAGAGCAAAGTGCAAAGAGTGTATCTCATACCAACCAATCAAATGAATACCACAAATCTGGCTAGGATCAAACTGGTTGCTACTGGTAATTTAAGGGCTGTATAAATAGCTAATTTGATTAATGTCTCCCTATTAATTTTATTATAATAATCTAGTGTTCACGTTTTTTATGTTTGCTAAAAGAGGTAGAACCTGTGTTTTTTTTTTTACATAATTAAGATCTGTACTACCAGCTGTCATTGCTTACCTCCTTCAGAAAATACTAGCTTCCTGGCTCTCTGTGTTTTCAATATTTCCTGAGTCCTGGAAGCCCATAACACTGGTGTGGCGCTCTGATTGCTTCTTCAACATCTATACCTGATGGTGTCTGCAACCCAACAGCTTTCATTTTTTTCATAGTTTACGTCAAATGCAGTCTAAAATCTGCTTTTCATGTGATGAATCTACTAATTAATCTGGACCTACCTATAGATGAGCCGAGGAACAGTTTTTAGCCAGAGAGCAGTGTTAATTTGTATGAGCCCAGTGCAGGTAATCAGATTGCAGTTTTCTGGAGCTTTATTAAGACATGGTTTCTGATTGACTGATGTGGCTCTTAATGCTGCTTTACTAGTAGGCCAGACTGCAAATACTGATAGGCATGATTGAGAAGACTGCTCAGCCTGGATATAAAAGGGTTAACTCATCACTGTACATTTGTGATGCAATGAATAAAATGTGTCACCATTGCTTATTAGTGAACTCAATCCTTTATTAGGACCGCTAAGGCTCACAGCGATATGTTGTGTCCCGCTAATGAGGGAGATGGCTCCTGTTTATTTCTGAGGAATTACTGCTTAATTATAAAACACACAGGTTGGAAAAAACAATTATGTCCTTGGTTAAATAGGCCCCATGGGACCTAAGAGGACAGAGGGAGGTCTGGGTCATTATTATAAATGGTTTGTTTGGAAACGCACAGGATGGCAGGTCACATGGTGTTGTGGGTTTAATGTCTTACAATTAACATGATAAAGAAAGGGTTTTAGTTTAATTCTCAGTGGTGCACTCCTTTTCTTTATCTCAAAATAACACTATAATAATAAGCAAGATTTAATTACATTGGGTTACATGCTTTTACTACACTTTGTACTGCATATATCGTGTATTTTATCTGTGTCATGTTATAAATAAACAAAAAGCCACAATAGATCTGTTTCCCTCCTATACGGCTGTACATTACTTCTTCAATGTCACATATAATCAAGAAGAGTTCATTCTTACTCTTTTTTTTATCTGGTTAATACCCAAGAGACCACCAGAGGCAGAGTTGCATGTTTGTGTTTTCTTTCATGCAGGGCACATGAAGTGTTCATTTAACATGCAGAAATCGAGCAATGGCCTGTCAATCCAAGAATTGGATTAGCAAAACATGAATGCAGCCTGTAGTCAACATAATTTAACACCCTAAACCATACTGTACTCACTTGATGCCTCTGTCAAAAGGCATATGAGTATGGCACAACAAAGATATTTGCCATGCATGGCATTGTTTAGCCAGAGTTAACACCTTTTAGGAAGGTTTCTGCTATAGCATTGCTTTCTAAACGGATATGGCTGATCGATAAATGCAACCTTAAACTGTTTGACAAAGCACCTAAAATTCTTAATTTAGTACTTGCAAATCTGTACTTTTAGTGAGACCATAGTTGCATCCATTCAGCTGATACATAACATATTTTTGCTTCCAAGAATCCCCGTAGTAAACTTGCTGCTGAATCTTACTTCTGAAATGCTGGGCAGGTAAATAGGAGGAGGTTGCATTTGCCTTGCAGCTCTGTTCAGTCTCATTACAAGCAAGCTCAAGCTGGTTTTGTTCTACAACATGGCAAATGGTGCCCCGAAGATCGTTTGACTGCTAGGAACAAAGCAAAAGGAGCGCCTCCATAGTGTAAAACTGATTTAATAGAGGTAAAATACAGCTGGAAATGTACTTACAAACTACTGATAAAAACGAGCATTGAAAGTGACGATCTCGAGTAGATCAAGATGGACAAACGAAAAACGAAGTGAGAAATCGGAAGTGTTAGTGCTAAGCCAAAGCAATCTATACACTAGTCTTCCTCCGGTTGACGCGTTTCAGAGGTCAAACCCCTTTTGTCAGAACCTGAAAATCACTCCTTTCTACCCTGCTCTTAAGAATTGAAGGGCGACCAATCTCGATTAACCTTGAGTTTGGTCACATGGGACCACTAGACCAACCCCCTTGAAATTAAAATATAAACTAAATTTAAAGTTTTAATATATCTATGCATATCAATAAGTTTTTAATGGATACATCCACTAATTACTATTGATTTAGTCTAGTTAATATCCATCAATCCTCTGGTAATTATGGTTTAATTATTTGGGCTCATATGTGTCAGGATATATATGTATATGCTCATGTCTATTTACATTGTTGTTGCAGGTTTGTGCTACATTTATGCTATTGTGAGGCATGTTGCTACACCCCTCGATGTACACTTTCCACAGGCCTATTGGCCAGTTAATCAGTGTGAGGGGGCCGCCAGCTGTCACCAATCTGTTTCAGCTGGTTCGGGCGGACGAGTCCACAGGGATTACCTCACACAAGGGGATTGGTCTAGTGGTCCCTTGTGACCAAACTCAAGGTTGATTGAGATTGGTCGCCTTTCAATTCTTAAGAGCAGGGTAGAGAGGAGTGATTTTCAGGTTCTGACGAAAGGGGTTTGACCTCTGAAACGCATCAACTGGAGGAAGACTAGTGTATAGATGGCTTTGGCTTAGCTCTAACACTTCCGATTTCTCACTTAGTTTTTCGTTTGTCCATCTTGATCTACTCGAGATCGTCACTTTCAATGCTCATTTTTATCAGTCGTTTGTAAGTACATTTCCAGCTGTATTTTACCTCAATTAAATCAGTTTTACACTATGGAGGCGCTCCTTTTGTTTTGTTCCTATAGATAACTGGTTTGCCCTGACTGTGAGGAGCTGCCCCAGAGTGTTTGGAGCTGTGTTTGAGACCTGTCACGTTTTTTTGGCGCCAGTGATATTTTCATCTACTTTTTTATTGTTTGACTGCTGTATCACTTCACAGTATGATATCATTTCCTGCTTGCTAAATGATGTCGGACTGTATCTTTTTGTAAGGGTTGAAATTATACTTTCTTTTGTATTACATATGTTCCTCAGCTATAAAGTCCTACACATGAATGCAAGGGTATTCTTGGAGTCATCCTTTGGTCTTAAATCATCATGGGACTCATCAGGAAAAAAGCATACAAAAACACATATCAATTACCAATGTTAGTGGTTAAGAGAACTGTAGACTGAGTTTTAAGTCTTCATAAAAAGTTCATGTACCTGCTGTGCCCATCACAAGGCTTGCTACTGGTTTTTATATTTTGTTTACCTTGTGAAATATTTGAAGTGAAATCTGAGATTCTAATTTGGTAAGATAGAAACATTGTTATTGTCTTTTACAGGAAATGATACCTTACCTGTATTGTATTTGTTTTGTATTGCTTTCTTGTGAATATGCCAATGCTCTCTTTGCAAAATACAGCATATGTGCACATTTTGCCAGAATTAATTCCTAGTTATTAAACAATATCCAGTCTACTTGTCCAAGCACTGACGTACAGAGGTCTTGGCCCTGATAGATCTCACCACAAGAGAAATAGCTTTTTACCACTGACTGCATAAGTAAAGGGGTTCATTTAGTGTTAGGGATTAGGTTAAGTGGTTGCTTAAAGTGGTTTGGGTAAATGTATAGTTGAGGGAGGGGGGTTAAGTGATAAGCTTTTGGGTAACGCACTAAGGGGTTCATTTATAAAAGTTGTAGCTATAAGCAGGGTGGATGCCATTCACATGGCACTAGCACCTCTAGATGGTGCTAACGTTATCCTGTACTTATCAGCGCCATCTAAAGGAGCTAGGGCTGTACGAACAACATCCAGCTAAATTTACACGTGGGTGGAATTTTTCATGGGTTGGTAAGTCTGTATTTTTTAAAAGCCAGCAGCTACAGTGTTTATTGCTGCTGACTTTATTTCTCACCTGTGCCAGGCGAAGTTCCTATTTAAGTGTTAGATTAGCAATCAGGGACATGTGGGCAAACAATTCATTTTGCATTTTTTTGGGTACAGATTGGGGATATGTAGTCGGCAAATGCATATTATGTAGGGAAAAAAAATTGTAGGACAAAACTAAAAAAAACTATGCTGTGCTTGTACAGAACTACAGATTATTGCCCCCAACCACTGTCCTAAAAGCCGTATTGGCTTTTTTTACTTCTATTTATGCTGCATGTGCATTGTTTTTATCATACATATATCTGGCTAGTGACTCCATTATATATTTGTCAAAAGAATTAAACCAAAGTGTGTATCATTTATCTCGGTCAGTTATATTATTTATATAAGTTCAAGTGCTTATATTTGAATATGGCTCTTGTTCTAACAACGATTTGGGAAGTTCTTGCTAGAATAAAGGTCTCAACTTTGTTTGAGAAGGGAAAACGAACTTACAAAGCTCAGTACCCACAATCAGCTCTGTGATATATTAAAGAATAATCACACTGGTCATTTTTCCCTGGAAATATGATTTTCTATGGCTTTATTCTGTCAGCGTTTGGCATTCATTATATTGTCACATCCAGAGCCCTGTGATCACTACTCCTCTGCTAAAGCTCTAGCTGAATCCAATGAGGGCTCAGCTTTCCAATCCTTCAAAATTTTGTGGTTGCACCGCTGAAGCTGAAGAATACAGAACATTGGATTTATGTATTTCAAGACTAGCAACAATCTAGTCTAGTGGTCTAGTGTCTCTATATGATTCCTTAAAGAGACCCTGTCATCAGAGCATTCATTTCAAGAACAATTGTTGCATAAGATTATATATGAATTTAGAGTATATAATATATGTTATTTCCCTGTCAAAGCCTGAGACGGTTGCTGGGTGCTGCCAGCCCTAGTGATACTCTATAACAGGCCTCAAAATTTCCACTCGCCCCCTCGCAATTGGCGAGTGAAAATTGCGGGGGGGGCGAGTGGAATCTCATTTCACTACCACCAGGAGAAAGAAGAGGCACCTGAATACCAGCTATGTGCACTGTAAGTCCCTTTTCTTTCTTCTTTCTTCCGTCACACTGACCCTGCCCTTTGCGTCACACTGACCCTGCACTTTGCGTCACACTGACCCTGCACTTTGCGTCACACTGACCCTGCACTTTGCGTCACACTGACCCTGCACTTTGCGTCACACTGACCTCTGCGCTGTGCGTCACTCTGACCTCTGCGCTGTGCGTCACTCTGACCTCTGCGCTGTGCGTCACTCTGACCTGTGTGTTACATTACTGACCTTTGCGCTGTGCGTTACATTACTGACCTCTGCGCTGTGCGTTAGATTACTGACCTGGCGGAGTTGAGTCCGGGGCAGGGTAGGGGTTAGGTGGGGCAACTGGTGGCGAGTAACTTTTAAGGCCTGGCTAGTAGCTCAGGACTTGAAATTTTGAGCCCTGTAAAGGCTGTAAAGTATATTTAAAAAAAGGCTGTAAAGTGTAAGGATGGAGGGGGGTTGCGCTAGAGACTCTTGCTTGCAACTTCAAAGGCACATTACAAGTTAATACAAAAAATGTTTTTTGAAAGGAAACGCTGCATGTAAGCATTTAAAATACTTTTTTTCTGTACTTTTAGTTACATTTTTTAAAATTGGTGGCAGTGTCTCTTTTATAAAGCTACAAAAACAGCTTTAGTACAATGCAGTCTATAGCTAGAACCTCCCATCTTTTAATTATATTCATATTCAGCAGAAAATGGATCAAAGGGGCTTCACAAACAGATTTTTTTTTTAATGATGGGCACATAACAGTGAGCAATGGTAATAAGCATCATAAATATTTGAGGCCTTATTTATATATATACTGTAGGTAAACTGGAAAACGTGTCCATATTAACCTTTTAGATTGTAGCAGTCATTATGCTTTACTCTACATTGCTACAGCTCATTCACTTCCTCTGCTCTGTTACCCTCCACAACACTTTTTACTTCTTCTCTTTTAACAGGATGAGGTTGCTAGCTCTGTTGCGAACTCCCAACCAGGAGTATCCTTATTTCTCTGGGTGTTGGAGACCTTCCTTACATTATTCGTCAAATATACAGCTCTACTAATACCGTGTTTCCCTGAAAATAAGACACTGTCTTATATTTTTTTTGCCCAAAAAAACACAATAGGTCTTATTTTCAGGGGATGTCTTTTTTTTAATGTGCAACAAAATGTACAACAATACAAAGTTATCTGGTCCACCTGTCACAGTAACTGGCGCTATAAAGGGGAACTATGGGGTTAGGGCTTTTCCCCATAGTTCTCCTAAGGGTAACAGGAGGACACAAACTAGCGTCCTCCCATCACCCTAAGCTCAGTATAACGCGAGCTACAGCTCGCGGTATACTGACAGGCTGCAGCTGAAACGAATCCTGACAATTATGTCTGGATCCACCCAGCTCCGTGAGTGACAGCTATTCAGAGGCAGAGCCAACTGTACCCGCCCCCTCCCCCGTCCGTTCCGAAAGTCAGCGCTGGAGGATCGGAGTGGGGAATCCAGTCCCTCCCCTGTCATGGCTTTGTGCCGTGATAAGAACGAGAAGTGAGCGAACGCTGGTATGTGTTCGCTCACTTCCCAATCTACTGAGCCGACCTGTGACTTTTTTACTGTCACAGGTAGGTTAGAACTATGAGGATGAGTGAAAAGCACTCACCTCATAGTTCTCCTTTAATACAGTATGTCCCTGCAGGCTGATACCATCTCTCCTGCTCTTCAAGTTCCCCCTCACATGCTACCACCAAACTAGGTCTTATTTTCGGGGTAGGTCTTATATTACAGGAATCTTGAAAAATAGTGCTAGGTCTTTCTTTCGTAGTAGGTCTTATTTTCGGGGAAACATGGTAGCTTTAGCCCTCACTGTCATTAGCCCATGAAAACCTGAGCATAACATCAAAGCCCACACTTCTTACTATTGAAGAGGGGTAAGGGCTGCTGTCACTCTGCAAGCTGGGAGTGAACTGGTAAGTCGTCCACTTTACCAATACACTTGAATGAATAAGGTTGATCGGTGAAGTGAATCATAACTTCTCAGCAAGTGGACAGATTTGCTGAAAATTCGCTAATGAATTTAATTCTCATTCCTAGAAATGATAAAAGTACGTTGTAAGTAAGATAACAATGCAGTCACCTAGACAGTTGAGGCCAAAGAAGAGCTGTACAAGTAAATATGTGTCCTTGCTTTTTTCTGTAATGTGTTAGTATGTGTAGCATTGTTGTTGCCACTGAGCAGCAGCATACAAAATTACATGTGCTGCTTTTCCTTTTGTCCTGCATATTCTTGCATATCCAGACATATTATCCCAGAGTAATCCACCTTACTTGTAGCAGTGTAAAGCAATCCCTTCTTGTGTCTCTTAATCCCGAGGATTCTGTATTAATAGGCAGCACACCTCATTGATTTTTAATTAATTTTTTTCAAGAGACAGAGGAGAGCTGCCTCAGTCCACTGACGTCTCACTACTTATTCAGAACCACATCCGTATTGATCGCCTGCCTAAGGAGCAGAAGTAATCCATTTTAAATGCACTTCTTTGAAAGAGTGCAGGAGCTTGACAATACAGACACGTCTTTTGTAATTACAAGACATCAGGAAGAGGTTATGGCAGAAGAAGAGGAGATTTTAGAAGTATTCTGGTAATACAGATCAGACATTTGCATACTAAATAAGACAGCTGTATTGGATTTTTAATTCAGCATTACAGTGGTTTGTGAACTATACCTACAATAATGCTGTGTAGTTAAAGGCTCCACCCAAAAATTGTATTTGAGTTTAGTGAGATGCAAGTAGGTTGATTCAGTTCCTCACTTCTCTTGAAAAACCTAGCATTGAGACCTGATTTTCCCAAAAGATTTTACTGTCCTTGTTGGAATTGACATTTCTTTACAGTACAGAGCAGGAAGGATGAAACTTTTTCATTATCAGATTATCAGATCTTCCTGATAATCCTTACCCTTACTATTTAATCCGCCTGTCCTACAGTCTGTAACTACTATAAACAACTAAAAAAAAACACCATTAGTTTGCGCCTATAGCAAGCACAAACTGTGAGAGTTACTTAAAATTTGATAGTTAGAGTGAGGTCAGCACAACAAGAATAAACATAAGGACTTCTGACTTGAGATACTCTAACTTTATAATTTATTTACATCTCCCAAGTTGGTAAAAAAAAGAATTTGATCAGCATGACAGCCTGGGATGAATTTAGGCCATCAAAATCTACTGGTGACTTATTGATTAGCGCTCCTGCCTTGCAGCACTGGGGTCCTTTGTTTGAATTCCAACCATATCACTACTGACATGGAATTTGGACGTTCTCTGTGTGCTTGTGTGGGTTTCCTTCCAAGCTCAAAAGACCAGTGCCGTGCCTTCTGTGCTGGGTGAGGCATCCCCCAGCCTTTCCGAAGCTCCATCCCGTCCTGCTGAAGCTCCTCCCACATCCAGACAAAGCCCCAGCTCGGTAACCAAGCTGTGTGGGCAGGAGGAAGGGAGGAGACCGGGAAGTGCCTCCTTGTCCCTCACTTGCTCATCCCTGGTGAGTCACTGGTGAGGCATCAAGATCGTTGTCCTCACTGGGTTTTTTGTTTCTTCTTTTTTTTGATTGGACAGCTTGGACCAATGCCTCTTTGCCATTGGTCCAAGCCATCCACATAGCTCACGCCTCTAACACAGAGTAGAGGCTCTGAGAGCTCTTACCTCAACAAGTTAGGCGACACAAGCAGTAGGGAAGCTCGCTGCTGTGTAACCTAACTACCTGCCAAAAGCCTGATACAGCGCTGCCTTTTAATTAACAGGCAGCACTCCGTCCATGACAGGTTACACATCGAGGAGGCTTTCCCTGTTGTGTAGCCTGTTATAAGCTGCTCTAAAAGTAGAAAACGCTGTCAGCTTCAGACTTGAAGCTGACACCTTTTTTCTTCATAATTCTAGGGGGGGCTCTGCCTCCCCTGACTGCATGTCCCTGCCAAAGACATGCTGGTAGGTTAATTGGCTTCTGTCTAAATTGGCCCTAGTATGTGTGTGTATGTATGCTTGTGAGATATAGACCTTAGATTGTAAGCTCCTTGGGGACAGGGACTGATGTGAATAAACAATACAGAAAGAGCCAACTTGTCATGCTTTATGAATACCTGTAATGATATATAAAACAATGGGTCATTCCCCAATCAGTGACATTTCAGTTCTAGCCAGAGCCTTATAGAATGGGTCTTCTCCTACCTACGAATTCGGTGGAGAGATTTCCTTGCTATAAATCATGGCTCTGTGTGTGTCCCCCTTAGTGGTAATGGGTGCTAACATTTGCTTTTGGGTGTTTCCACTTCCTCTTTTGCATGTTCCATAATTTGAGGTTTAGGTTTGGATTAAGTCTGAAAGGGTTAAAGCATTTCAGTTTTTATGGCATCTCTGTGGCATTAGGGAGATTTCTCTTCATGTCCTGTTCACTGACACAACAGGAAGCAAGAAGAAATCTCTCCAAAGTGAGGGACACAGACAGCAATGAAAACAATGGGTTGGTATCCCTTCCACAGGATGCTCATAAGGCTAGAAAATACAATAATTATTTGCCAGTTATGCTTTTGCTCGCTTACTGACTGCTTAACTTAATTTATTGTCAATGGAAATTTGGGGTTTGGGCTGCAGTCACCAATTTGCCAAACAGACTTTACACGATATTTTTGTTTGCATATGGAAACAGATCTGATCTCTAATAATCAAGCTGTCATTGTTTGTGATAGATTAAAACCTGGTATGCAGACAGCTGAAATAATGATCTCCCACAAACCTCTTTAAAGGTGGAGATTTCTTGACAAAAAAAAATTCAAAATGTGTTTCGTTATTAGATATTTGCTCATTTATGGAACATACAGCCCTACGATGGCTGCATTATTACAGAAATGCATCTAATGGATTGCTGGCCTAAGGATTTCTGAGCCTTTGCAAGCCTGCCATGTAGTCTCATTGTGTTTTCCATAATAGTAGTAAAGACATATACGGTATGTATTATATAAGCCCTATCTACCTGGAATGAAGTTGCATGCCTCTCTCAATGGTCAGATTGTGATCAAATGCTCATTTTAGCCTCATTTACTGGTAATATCAATATTATTGAACTACTTTTTATGTTCTGGAGATGAGCCAGCTTTACTGGGAATAATTTGTATTTACTACTCATCTGCCCAAAGCCAATTTTATATTGATTTATCAAGGGAGAAAGAGTTTTCTTTTGGCAGCCTATTATAATAACTATGCTTCGTTCTTTTATTGGGTAAATAATGAACAGTAGGGGGATTACTCATTTGTAAATAATAGTGCATTTTTTTCCCCAACCCAGACCTCAAGGAGCAACTGCTGTGACCATATTTAAAAGTGATTTGCAGATCTATAGGTTAAATTAAACTTCCACTTTTAAAAGTAACTTCCCTCCACCATACAATATGTAAAAAACCTAGAGCTGGGTCAGGAATACTTATATTTGTTTAAGAATCTTCTCATTTTTCTTTTGCTGCTGGTAATGTGACAATTAATACTCCACGTATTCTCCACTGATGGTGTGGATCAAAGTTTAGGCAGAGCTATTTATTGGCCAGCTCTGCTGGTGGAAGATGAGTTCATAGAATTCTGAGACAAAAGGTAAGCATTACTTACCTAGTTCTATCATTCTACTCAATGTATATGGGGGATATTTTAAAGAAAACCTGCCATGAGAGAAATTAGGATGCTGCCATCACTGATGACTCCTTCTGAATCACCTACTGGAAGATTATAGGGGTAGGGTAGGAGCGCTAAATGTAAGTAGAAAGTCTTAGCAACTCTAGCCGGTTGGAGAACAGTGATCATTTTATTGGTGTATAAAATAAAACATAGCGAACACATTCTGGGGCAACAGGGCTCCATTTCTTCAGGCCTTTGTTAGTGTTAGATATGTTGTATGTGGACACCGCAGCCTGTGGTCTAATATAATTACGAGGTTTCAGAGTGTCTGTTGTGGCAAATGTGAAGGCTGCCATCACTGGCCACTCCTTCAGAATATGCTAGTTGTCTGGTTGTCATGTTGACCCTTTTGCTTCACTGCTTTCTGACATTTTTCTGTCTTACCCAAGGATAAATTTACAATTAGGTACAGTAAGCACATGCCGATAGGCTGCAGTGGGAAAGAGGCAACTTTTCTCCATATAGGTATTAGCTAGATATTTTTTTCCATCTTCAGTAGAAATACAGTCATCTTATGTATACTTTTTCAACTATTTGAACTATTTTCAAGCTGCCATTATTCTAAGCTAGGGTAAACTATTTGTGTACAAGAGGTATATTATTATTATTATACAGGATTTATACACTGAGTGGCCAGATTATTATGACCACCTGACGTTTGTAGGCAAATTAGCTATAATTTCGCGCTGAAGTTGCTAGAGGGCCACACCATTATAAATAGGGAAGCAGGTTGTTTACCACGACAGTAGAAGTGATTTTTTTCTGAAGATATGGGTAAACAACGCAATTAAACAGTCTTTGAACGTGGGATGATTGTTGGCGCTCGGAGCCAAGGAGCGAGTATCAGCAAAACAGCAGAATTCGTTAAATGTTCAAGAGCAGCTGTTGTTAAAGTGTTTAAAGACCGGACTGTCAGCCGAAAATCTGGGTCTGAACGTGCGAATTGTGGCCGTCAGCGACTAGTCAATGTTAGGGCAGAACGGAGAGTGGCAAGACTGGTACAATACAACAGAAGGGCAACAGTGCAGTGTCAGATTCCTTGCATCACCTTTCAACATCTCATGGAGTCACGAGGCGGCCCAACGAAGTCATCTCGTGGCCCAACGACGTACTAATGGGGTGGTCATAATAATCTGGCCACTCAGTGTATAGCGCCAACAGTTTGCACAGCTCTTTACAATATAAGGCATAGCAGTAGAGAGGGTTTTTTCAGGGATTAGAAGCTGTTTGTCCATGGGCATCAGTGATGACAATCCAGCTCTGGACCATCCAGATTTGCATACTTCTCCAGTGTCAGTGATTCAAAAAGTAATGAAGCCTATGGAGTTGATTTACTAAAGGCAATTAGTCTGTTCACTTTGCAAGGGGATTTCTAGTTTGCAAGGGAATTTTCCCTTAGCTTAGTGAGTGAGATGAACTTCTGCTGACTTTTATCATCCAATCATGTGCAAAGCAAGCAAGGAAAATGTCACCACATTCACTAAGCTAAGGTATTCCTTTGCAAAGTTAACACTCTATTTGCCTTTAGCAAATGAACCCCACTTAGCCATTGTGAAAGTCAAGCTACAAACATTTGTAAAAGGAAGGAATTTTAAGCCAGCTTTTAACCTGCTGCATGTTCCACTGTTAGTGACTGTCCACTTTATATAACTACATGCCTTTTGCCTTATCAGTTGAAAAGTGTAGAAATAATGCACATTTAATAGAAATATAAAACAGCCCCCAGCCGAGTCTTAGACCAATAAGCATGTTATAGCCAAAAGATCCATGTGGTAAAGGCTTCTAGTCGTCCCTGTGGGGCTTTTTACAGAATTATCTTAGATTGATTTAGATACTTGTACAAAGAGCCCATAAACTGGAAAGAATTAAATAAAGATTTCATAGTAAATCAGGGAAGCTCGTTTTATTCATTAATAGTCACATTACATTATGTAATAGACAAGGATAAACCATCGAATAGCCAGGAGAGCTTTTAAGCCAAGTCTGCTGCATGTTTTAGCTGAAAAGAATCAGTGCTGATTTATATATTTTAGCCTACTAGATGGTTAAAGCCATCAAACTTGGATTTCAGCATCTTTTGTGTAATTTAATAATAAGCTGAACTAAAACTCACTTGGCTTGCATTTAAATATCCGATGCTCAGAATGAACACAGCTGGGTTACTGACGGTAGTGCAGCTTCCAATTGCATTGAAAATGAGGGCTAGTTATTTTAGACACAGCTCTATTGTATCATAATTGGTTTTTATTTCATAGTAAAACATGTTTTTTGTTTTTTTTTATTCCAATAAGGGATGTTACTACCACTGTGTTTCATGCTAACGATCATTAGAGTTAATGTTCATGGGTGATCTGAATGCACTCAAGTCCTTTTTGATCTAAGTTCCCATTCAGCACAAGTTCAAGGAAGTTAAAATGGTTTATACTTAGGGCTCATTTAACTCTACACAGGAATTATATGCGAGATCCAAAAGCAGTAAAATGTATCCTTTTCACTTCTGTTCGGTTTGTGCTGTGAATGTCTGCATATGCAGCCTGACAATGACTATTTGCTAATAATTCTGTTCACACAATGAAATTATATTGAAATTATTTATTGAATAATTAAATTATATTGAAAAATGAAATTATATGAAAATATAATTTAAAGTGACATTAAACCCTCAGATTTTTTAACATAAAACAATACTGTAATGTGTGCCTTA
This sequence comes from Nanorana parkeri, assembly GCF_000935625.1. Taxonomy (NCBI): domain Eukaryota; kingdom Metazoa; phylum Chordata; class Amphibia; order Anura; family Dicroglossidae; genus Nanorana; species Nanorana parkeri. The sequence continues at coordinate 167,523 of NW_017306948.1, read as the reverse complement.
CTGTAATCCATGGTTGTTTCCCTTCTCTTTGCTGCTCTTCCTTTTAAATCCTCATGTCTTCTCATGCTTGGTGAGAACTTCCCTTTGCAGCTCAGGGCCTCTTCCTGTGGTGCTGGCTCAGATTACAAACGTACACACAGGCACCATGTATCCATTCCAGAGACAAGGCAGTCTGCTGCAAAACAGAAGTTCTGCAGAGCATGAGAACAGATACAGATTTAAAAGGAAGAGCAGCAAAGAGAAGGGAAACAACCATGGATTACAGTAAGGCACACATTACAGTATTGTTTTATGTTAAAAAATCTGAGGGTTTAATGTCACTTTAAGTTTTTATTCTGCATTACCTCAGATGGTCATGTGAACAATATATAGGTCATCAGAAGCATCAGTGACTCAATTGGGCTGATTTACTTGAGGAGTTGACTGAATGGTCTCTCCAATTAGCCCATTATGTGAAAAGCGAATTCCTGTTCATTTAGAATATCTAATCATGTGCAGGTGAAATAAGTAAATATGAATTTGATTTTCACAATGGGATAATTACATTTTGGCAAGTTGTTTTAAGAACCACAGAACTGCAGTCATGCTAAGCTATAGATAGGTGTTCGCCCATGCAGTCTATGGGTTAAAGTAGATGTAAACCCAATTACTAAAATGTCATCTAAATTTAACATGTAAATATAATATAAATCTTTTTACATATGCAGCTTTTATGAAAAAAACTTTGTTTAGGGCCGTAGATGTCTCCATTTTGTTCTCCTGCATTGTCACCCCGTCATACCAACCCCTGAGGAAGGAAGGTGATCTTGCGCAATGATGTGCAGCTGACACAGGATCCCACCACCACTAGACAATTAAAGGGCTGCCTACTGTCAGGATACAGACCACATATCTAACTGTCCCACATAATGGGGTAATGGGTCACTGGATCCAGAGCCCAACATATTTACTCAAAAGCTGGATATTAATTAAATGCCAAATTAGAATATTTGCATATATCTAATTATATTAAAATACAACTGTCTACGTTTATTTTTACTATTGTATGTGCTATAGTAGGACAGTGGCAATATATCACAAATCAATTTACAGTCATGAAAGTTTATTCATTCACATTCCTGTCCCAGTGAAACCTACATTCCTGTTTCCACTCAGTAAGAGCAACAGAATCCAATTAATGTTCCAATTTGTTCTTGGACAATGTCAAGACTCAGGAGGAACCAGAGGAATCATGCATAAGGCAAGCAGAACTTGCTACCTCCACACATACAAAACCCTGGTCATAATCAAACCCACAGATGTGAATGATTAGGTTCAGTTGTTATTGGATGATATTTTACATCCTAACTTAGAAAGTTTGCGTATATCTCCCAACATTTTGCAGTTTTATGCACTTTTTTTTTTTAGAATAAAGTATGTTGTAATATACTAGTAACATTTTAAGCAATTAAAGCTGAAGTCAAGGAAAACAGATAAATATGCATGTGACGTCATACGCTCGTCGGCCATGTTCTGAAAACAAATTTATGTATGCCCGAATATCGTTTTAGTATATTCGGGCATATATTAAATTCATTATTACGTATTCGGACGAACCGCCGAATCAACTTATTTTCATTGATTTGCAGGTTCATCCGAATCCACATGTCTAGTACATACACTGCTAGCATTAAAAAAAAATACATGTAGTTATATTTTAATGATGACATAGCTGTATTAATGTGTGCCTTGCCTGGAGTTCAGCTTTAAATCAAACTGTGTATAGGGCAATGAACAGTAATGTTAAATATTTAATTTAATGAAAACCGGAGTCTGACTACTATAAGTCATTTTATTTTAGTTTTTATTATTATACACATTTCGGAAATACATTTAGGAAAAAGGTGCATGACAAATAAATACAAATACACAAATCGGCAAAAGAATTTAGTGTATACATTCCGTTTTAGGAAGCTAATTGTTACTTTAATTTGACGCGTGGCCTGTGAAAACTAAAGTATCATTGTTCAGAATTTTATTGCATTGATGTAGAATCAGTCCATTATGTAAATGTATTTGCTATTCATTAGAACAAAAAAAAAATGCTACTACATAACACAGGCTTTGATCTCTGCGTACTTTTAGGCTCAATTAGCAGTAGGCTAAATTAAAGTATTGTGACCCACTTTTAACTGGTCTCTAATTATATTTATTTTTGAAAGTCTTCAGGAGCCTGCAGGGTATGCCAAGCTGATTTACTGTATGCTGATTTGGGGTCATGATACCCCTGTGCAAGCTGGACCTTCACCTGTCACATCTCCTTCTCTCCTAATTTAACACAGCCCATTTATTGCCAAAAGGACACAGAGAAAGCTTTGAGCTGAAAAAACAGTACTGCTCCACATGGCCTTAATGTCATTGAAATACTATTATAGTTTGGAGCTAAATCATAGTTTGAGCTCCAAGGAACCTATTTAAAAAGTGATACCAATGATAGACTGTTTAAAGAGAACCAGTCTTGGGTTTATGCACAAATCTGATAACTCAGTCATTAAAATGGACATGAACGTAAAAAGTGAATATTTTTTAATGTTACAGTGAACATATAGAAATGTTACCACAAACAAAGGCACAGAGCGTCCAATCTATTGGTTTATCAGTGCTAAGCATATAGCCTCTGTAATCATTCAAACCAGGGAGCACACAACCCGTTCTATACAGGATAACACAAGCACCATCCGATCCATCCGCTGGCATTCTGACCCACAGTTGGTCTTGTGTAGTAGTAGCTGACGCATTTATGGGGCACGCCCCCTTCCTCAGAGCCATCGCTACCTTACATGCAGGCAGAATAAAGATTGTAAAGCCACCAATCAGGAGCCTTACAAAGCAGCCAATCAAAAAGCTAAGCTAGTCTCTATGGAAACTAGCAGCGTTTACTAATGCTTTTATCCGTGTTATCCGCAAAGCAGAGAGCACTTCTAAGCTGCCTCATTCAAAGCTGCAGAAAAGACAAACAAACAGCATTCCCATACCTCATCTAGAGCATATAAGAAAAATATAGAAATGTGAATTGTGCCTAGAAAGTACCCTAAAAATGTGCTCTTTGTCTCAAATTCCTTCTGAAAAAAATGAAATGCACTGCCTGTTATTCGACTGTACATAGGCACTCACGTTTTTACAGCCCCATAGCTGTGTATCTGCAATGTGAGGTTTAAGTCGTTGCCGCCTCTGACTGCTAGTCTCAGGAGATTAACAGGGTTATTCACAAAAGGGTGAAGAGTTTGAAGAAGCCAAATGTAGTTGGAGAAGTGAACAATGTAAGCCAAAATAGCCGATTTGGAAAAATTCTCCAATTCAGCTCATTACCAGGTCAGTCCTAGATTGTTCACTTCTCCTGCCTTCTCCAAAATAGTCACCCTTTAGTGACTAACCCTGTTAATTTTGTGATTATACCACTGTGCTGCTCACTGTTCTCCTTACTGGAGGCTATGACATAAGGGAAGCAAAACCCTGCCTCTACCAAGATGGCTGCTCTCACATAGAGTGACAGTGTGGTATTAGGCATGGTCAGTCAGTAATGTGGAAAATATTAGCTGCAGGAAGCGCACAGGCAATGTTAGGGACTAGCACTTTGCCCCCTGGCTGCACAGCTTCCACAGACTTCAATTTCTCTTTAATTATTATAACTGTGCAGGCTTTAATAGCTACAGACCTCCAAACTTCGTGTGGCCTTCATATTGGCACAACAACAGTGCGTAGAGAGAGTGTGAGTATAGAGCTTAATGGAATGGGTTTCTATGGCCGAGCAGCTGCACTCAAGTCTCACATCGCCAAGTGCAATGCAAAGCGTTGTATGCAGTGGTGAAAAGCTTGCCGCCACTGGACTTTAGAGAAGTGGAGACGTGTTCTCTGGAGTGACAAATCACACTTCTCTGTCTGGCAATCTGATGGACGTGTCTGGGTTTGGCGGTTGCCAGGAGAAAGGTACTTGCCTGACTGCATTGTGCCAAGTGTAATGTTTGGTGTAGGGGGGATTATGGTGTGGGTTTTTTTTCAGGGGTTGGGCTTGGCCCCTTAGTTCCAGTGAAGGGAACGTTTAAGGCATCAGCATACCAAGACATTGTGGACAATTGCATGCTTCCAACATTGTGGCAACAGTTTGGGGATGGCCTCTTTTTGTTCCAACATGACTGTGCACCAGTGCACAAAGCAAGGTCCATAAAGACATGGATGAGCGAGTTTGGGGTGGAGGAACTTGACTGGCCTGCACAGAGTCCTGACCTCAACCCGATAGAACTCCTTTGGGATGAGTTAGAGCAGAGACTGTGAGCCAGGCCTTGTCGTCCAACATCAGTACCTGACCTCACCAATGCACTTCTGGAAGAATGGTCAAACATTCCCATAGACACACTCCTAAACCTTTTGGACGCCTTCCCAGAAGAGTTGAAACTGTTTTAGCTCAACTCAATATTGAACCCTACGGACTAAGACTGGGATACCATTAAAGTTCATGTGCATGTAAAGGCAGGTGTCCCAATACTCCACACTCAGCAGATGGACGGCAGGGTATTTGGTCAGGCAATGGAGAGAACAGCAACGGTGAGACTTCAGGTGATCTCTCGTCCTCTGAGTGAATTGACCATGGCCACTCCCATTTCTCTATTCTGACAGATTCTTTTTACAGCAGATTTACTGTATAGATCTATTTATTTTGACTTGCTCTGTGGGTTCCTACGCTTTAATAATTGTTTGTAATTTTCAAATTGTTTGTGTTTTTGTATTACACTAATCCTTTGATGAAGTCATTTAATTGCATGTAAGCCTTTGTACACTAACTAAAAAATAGTTTCTGTGATATAGCCAGTGTCTAGCTTAAAGCAAACCATGGGATTTTGCCAGAATCTAAATCTCCACTTTTATGTAGTTCTAATTGTGCAGCCCTAGCTCTCAAAATCAGTGTGTGTGCTTCAATTTAATTGTATTCTCTCCCTTTCATAGGGGACATGTCAGGCTAGTGTCAAGCTGCATGGACCCCAGAAGAGCTGAACCGTCTCCTGCCTAAAATCAGGGATGATAAGTGACACTATCTTGGCTGCTGAACTATCAATATCAACTATCAATTACCAAAGATTTTAGTTTGTTTTATGGCAGCTTTTAGTGTCCACTATCAGCACTGAGCTCAGGCAGGGGACAAGATAACATAACAGCCTGATACATCTACTCTAACAGGGAGATGATACAAGTAAATAATAAAAAAACAACAAGTCATTCTTGAAAGGTAAGGCCACACTATTATAACAATCCAAGAGTAAGATTTTAGATTATTATAATGCTCATTGGTGACTAGTTTGTGATATTACCTGAAGAAGCAATATTCTGTATGTATTGAAGAAATCTCTTACAAAAACCCACTGCTGACTGGTTTATTGTCTGCCAGAAATAGGATATATGAAATACTGTACTCTGCATGAATGTAGTTATATTCTTTTTGGTTATTTTTGCTTTCTGCCCTCCTGGGTCTGATATAAAATTGTATCTGATAAACTAGCAATTATGAGTATTTAGTATAAGGAAGGGGCTTAATTACACGTGTGAAGTAATTTTTTTAATGTATTATGCTAAACGGAAAATGAAAAATGGAACTTTGAGGTGACATCAGGCTTTGTTTTAGAATGATGTTTCTGTAATCGTACATGACAAGCTCCACACAATGCAACCCGTAAATCAAATATTGCCATTGTCAGGGCCGCCATACTGTATTATATTTAGGTTCTGAATGTACAAACACACCTGGCTTATCTGTGAGTCTCTCAGCCCAGCCCTAAATTGGGAAGCGATTTGGGGACACTGACGATTTTTCAGGTAAAACAACTCTTTCACCTAAAAGCTAAATCGATGAGTGGCATGTTGTGCTGGAAGCATATGCTTCACTAAGTCTCTTGGGTACATGTAGAGCCAGCTGGCTCTCTTTGCTCAGCAAAATAACTCAGTTTCCATAAAGAGGCCAGTCTGGGGAATGTCTTTTCTCTCCAAACGCAGCCATATTGTGTTAGACATCAGTCACATACAATTTCATGTGCTATTCTGACAGGGCTCTTCAACTGAACTGCTAGACTTAACTTGTTCTTCATGGTTTAAAAATGAAGCTGCTTCTTAGCGCTGACCTTCAGAAATTAGCTTGCAGATCTCTGGCGAGTGGGTGAAGAGAACATTTCAGATATCTATTGCTGATAGCTATAAAGGAATGCTTTTTAAAACATTATTTTATTAGGACGTTATTAGGATGTTTAATTTTTTTTGTGATATCTAAAAATAAGATCTCTGCTTCAGACATCTAGGATAATATGAATGCCTCTGAGTCCCTGGTCTGAAAACGCTTTAGGGGATGTTTAAGTGGCCCATTTGAATAAAACAATCTATTCTAATGTATTGGCATGTATGGATTTCTGTTATATCTGAGCAGAAAATACACAATAGAGATCTGAAATTGCAGCTTTTGGCTGGATTCAAATTATGGGTCTGTAGGGAGTTAAATGGCCTCTGTGTTGCTACACAGAGAAGTAACAAGCAATGGTCCACTTTGGATTTAAATTGGAAAATCGCTTTGATTTGTAACAATATCAAAGTGTGGACACAAAACAGGACAAGTGTTCTGTGAATAAAATTTTCACATACAGTAGACAACTTCAACAGCTATAAATAACTGTACAGGGATGTAGACAGACAGCATGACTACTACTACTATTCAACATTTGTCACTCAGGTCAATGGATTCTGTAATGTACAGTACAAAAATAAATTTTTTTACAAAAGTACCAAATGTTATTTACATTTATTAGTATTACCTTACTGTCTTGCCCAGGGCTTACCAAAGCAGTATGTGAGACCTATCAAAGGCAGAATAAATATTTTCTTCCCTTAGCATTGTGATGGAAAAAAGTTTGTTACCTTGCATCATGGCGACGTATCTACATTCTGCTTCTATAGGCATCAAGAAAAGATCAGTGGGAAACAATATATGTTTGCTGAGCTGTTTAAGTAATATCCATAGAGCCAGCAGGCCATACAGCAGGGATTCCTTGACCACACTGTGAAATATTTGTTTCACTTTGAAGTGTTCAAATCATTGTTTTAAATGTATTAAAAAAATTAGGGATCTTCAGATATCAGTTCAGATACCAGTGTCTATACTTGGCATTTTCACAAGAACTACCAGGGCCACAGTGGTTGCAGCTGCGACTGGGCCCTGGCGCTTCACATCTGTTCTGGAAAAGAAAAATGTATTAGTAATTGTATCAAAAATGTTTTTGGTGCATCCCTAATAAATATATATATCAAAAATCTCAAAAATATATAAAATATCAAAAATCTTTGTATATTTACATAATACTAATACTAATAATAGTATATTGGAGACTCCTTTTTTAAAAGTTCTTGCAGTGCTAGCATTGGTACCACACGTTAATCCTCTTTAAATTGTCTTAATTTACAGGTTTCTATCTTAGCTTACAAAAAAATATATCACTCACCTGTTTGCTCCCTGTACATGTGCATTAACTAGAAACCTACTCATTATCCTTTCACCTTAACTGCAATAAAGAGAAGATAATTGGTCTATTGAGTCAGTCATTTTTTGGGTGACTTTTCTTCTCCATAGCTCAGTGCAAATTAATATATTTTTGCTAATTGTAGTTAATACAAATCTTTTAACCACTTCATGCAATATGTAACATTAGAAAAATAGCATCAGTAATCCAGGGTGTAACTACAGATAATGAGTCCTCATAGCTAAACTTTGATGGGGCCCTCCCGGCAACCTGCCTACTATCATTTGTCCTAAATGTCTAAATCAAGGACAGGTAGCAGAAGAGCTATAAGCATAGACAGTACACAGTGTTGTGGACAGAAGTTGCCAAAGAAGGGAGGTACAGTGCAGGGAATTAACTTTTAACATACATCTTCCGGCTAACCACTCTGTCCTTAATAGATCACCACTAATTTTCATCTTCTCAGATTTCAGTGACTCAGTGTAAATTCTAAGCCCTCCAACGCCTTCAATCAAGTGCTAAAAATGTGGTGTAGTAGTCAATAGAAAAAAAAAAAAGAGTTCAAGCAGCTATAATCATAAAGAGCTAATAATATTTCCTATTATGACATAATTGCTAGTACTCCAGCATACCATTACTTTTTAACCATAATACAAACTACTTAGCCTGTACCACTGTATTGCAAAAAACTGTTGGGAAGGTGGACATATGTTTTTCGAGAGCCGTTTATTAATGACACTTCAGAAAGCACACTTGAGTTGGCAAGTGCCTGTGAATGGTTGTCTAGGCTGTCATTGGACAGCTCAGATCACAGTCACATGTACATAGCCAATCAAAATTGCTTTGTACCTTGTGATAGATGTGAACCAATCACAGCCACACCAATAATTGAAGTATTGTTTTATTTTTGTTTTTTTTGGGGGGCAGGGGCTAAAGCGACACCAATGATTGTGCAATCATTTTTTAAAAGGTAAGGAGAAGGATATCACTGGAGGTAAAAAATGTTCAATAACCCCAGAAAAAGAAGCCTGAGCCTCAACATGGAAAGGATTCTTCCACCCTTCATCAGGGAGACATTCTGGCCGCTGTGGACATCAAAGATGTGTACTTGCATGTTCCTCTCTTTCCAGCACATCACTGCTACCTCCGTTTTACTATAACTGCTTAACATGGCCAGTTTTGTAGCCCTATCGTTTGGGCTGCCATTAGTACCCTGCATGCACACCAATGTTCTGACCCCTGTATTAGCCTTTTTCCACTCACAGGGCATCCCTATAGATATATGTATGGATAATCTCCTCTTGTAGGAACAGTCAGCACAGATCCTGGCCAACAATATGCTTTGGACAGTCCAGACCCTCAAAAATGTTTGATTGGATCCTGAACCTTCAAAAAACAGCACTGAACTGACCCAATGACTAGAGTATGTGGGTCTTACACTAGATACAGCTTAAGGCAGAGTTCTTCTTCTTTAAAAAAAAACTTCTAAATCTCTCATTCAGACATTGCAATCCAGGAGCTGTCCAACCCTAAGATTTTGCATGTGAGTTCTGGAACTCATGGTAGCCTCCTTTCCCAATCCACTCCAGAGCTCTACATCTCAACATTCTGTCATCATGAGACTAATCGGTTAAAACTCTAGACAGACCAATATATAAAAGGAAAGCAGGCATATCAATAACAGAGCCCGATGGTCCAAGAACGCTGTATAGTGGTAGGTGCACCCCAACATTGGGGGGGCAGTGCTAACACGGTTTGGGGTAAATAATCCCTTCCTCAGAGCAAGACCTTCAAGGTCTTGCTGAGGAAGGGGTTGGTTACCCCCAAAGGTCATGATCTTGATGGTCTTGCTCTGAGGAAGTTACCACAAAAAACACAAAAATGCGTTAGCACGGCCCCCCTATGTTGGGGTGCACCTACCGCTATACAGCGTTCTTGGACCATCGGACTCTGTTATTGATATGCCGGGTTTCCTTTAGAAATAACGTGTAGAACCTTTTTACGCTTATTTCATCATTTAGTCAATAAACATACTGCAATAGGAGGTGGCGTCTGCTCTGTGTTTTGTTGCATTTCATCAAGATTCCAGTGGTTGAGAGGGCAGCCCTGTGGTTCCTAGCATTGATGGAGTGATCACCAGTCCCATTGGTTTGTGCCAGCTTGAATCTTGCCCATTTTCCTCTATGCACAAGTTTACTTTAAATAAGCCAATGGATGTTGTTTTACTACTTTAGCTTCAGCTTCTGCCACAGCTGAAATATCAGTTTCGAGGAGTCTAATGCTTTAATTAACCCAGGCATCAGTAGGGAGAAATATTTTTCCTTGCACAGGAAAAGATGAGTTATTATTTGCACATTCATAGGGAAACAGATGAGTCAGTGAACAAAAGACTGACATGGCTGGATGTATTTAGATAACTGTAGCATAACCCAAATGTAAAAGTTATGACTGAGGGATGAAAGTCTCAAGCTGTGTGGGATGTTACCATAACTAGATATCATGTACGTTTCCGACTCTGTGATAGAACAAGTCTGGGAACTGCAGAGCTGAGAAATACTTTGGGGAGAACGCGAGACATGCATTGAGGTATTGTTGGCTTATCTGTCAAGACACCTGGATGGTTCATTAATAGCAAACAGCTCACAACAAAATGAATGTACTCAGGATACAGACACCAAGCATGGATCTTGTCTAACAGTCTTAACATCCGAGTGTACAATATTAATAGGAAGAAAAGAAGAATTGGAGGATTGCCATGGGAGACTGTGCCATTAATTAACTCTGTGCATTGAGGCTGTTTATGCAAAATGAACACTCTCTAGCAAGTATGGGGCAATTATTTACTTACCTGCGTTTTACAGCTGCATACTCTACATTCCAGCATTATAAATGGCCAAAGTGGGACACTTCAGATTGTATTACACAGAATCTTACTTAAACTCTAGCATATTGGAGATCATACAGATGCAATTTGGCAGACGTTAATGCAAATTAACGTGAAGCACGCTTTAAAGTTGATTCCAGGAAAACTGCACATCTCCTGGGTGTTTACTGAAACCTGGAGCTATAATTTCTAGATAGTGAAATCTGCCATTGGGGCACAGCCATAAAATGCAATGATTCTCTAGGGTACCATTGTACTTTTATGAATGGACTTCGTTCTGCGGGAACATTGCATACAACATAGGCTTAGCGGCCCCTTTGCTGTTTACAGAAGGGATGTGGTGTGTTACTATAGGGATAGGATGCAGGGATCGGCATTCTTGTTTTTCCTTATTATTTTAACTAAAAATGAATCCTTCACTTTGGGTCAATCCATCCAAAACTATATTGTTCTAGGTAGATCCTGGTTATATGCCAACAGGGTATACACCACCAACTAGCCTCTTTTATTTCATAAATATTTTTTTTTATTGTACATTACAGAGAATGCAGTTGGATAACGGAACCCATACAAACAGAAAAGAACCTGGCCACACACCAGATTCCACTGGGATAGTTTATTTAAGCTTATACCACATTACTGGTCGCCTCCCCTCCCCCAAGGTCCACCCTTCTATGACGCGTTTCACCCAATCACAGGCTTAAAGGCTTAATCATAGAGATATGATATCTCTATGATTAAGCCCGTGATTGGGTGAAATGCATCAGAGGGGCCTTGGGGGACACACCAGTGATGTGGTACAAGTTTCAATAAACTATCCCAGCTTTTTTTCTGTTTGTATGGGCTCATATTGGAGTGGGGGCATGCTCCCAGTGGCAGGCACCTGTCTCATTCCTTTACTGAGCTGTGGAGGAGCTGTGCTTCTTTTGTGTGTCATCATCGGATAATGGTGCTTTAACCAATGCAAGAAGAGGCGTAAGACCCCCATTCTTGGAGGGGGTAGAGTCAGGAACTCCTTTAGGGAGGTCTTTATAGTAGTGCCTCAAATACAATTCCAAACCAGAAAGAAAATAGTCTCTGCAGCATTCTGCCTATTCAAAACATCACTACTGGCATTTTACTTCACCTGTATCTTCTTGAACTGTTAGTCACATACTGCAGAGCACACCTTATAATGCTACATCTTTACAATAGGTAAACCCTGTTTAATGTATATGTTTTGCTTGCATGTGAGCAGGAAAGCAGCTCAAGTAAAGTAGTATATATTTTACCTTGATTCTAAGGGTTTAAAAAGCAAAGCACATTACTCATCAGGTAATCTCTCAGAAAGTCACATGCATAAGGACAGATTGGACTGCCTCAAGACCTCAATAAATAGATCGATGTGTACAATTCACTTTAACATCTATATTAGACTTCTTTTGTGACTTTTTCTCTGATGTGTATATGGAGGATTAGGTTCCTGTAGCCCCCGGTCGAAGTACAATGGCAGAATTGTAATATTATGAAATTGTCAGATTGTGTATTATATGCCAGCAATAAATCCTGGAAGGTATCCATTAAAACTGGTGAAAAGAAAAATACAATGTAAACATAAGCAGACAATAAGATTACTTTTTTTGTGCAGTTAAAAAAATCAAGACAGATCTCTGGTTGCTATGAATTACAATTGTATAACTGCTTATTGGTTAAATAGGATAGCCATGAACAAGCACACCTTAACAAATGATTCAGGCTTTCTTGTAGTCACACAAAGGGTACACTATACACTCACACCTCTTGTAAACAGCAGTTATTTACAGTCTGGTTGACTGAAGAATGGCCAGCCACATACTTCATTGTAGTGTGCCATACCAACCTACTACCAAACTGTAGCAGCACAAAATGTACTATATCAGGTGGCACTAAAAGGAAATCTGTATTTACAGCTCTTAATCCTTTGGAGCTTCATATTACTACATTGAGAAACCAGGCCACTCTGCAAGGGTGTCTTTTTATATTTTGCTATACTTTCATTATAGATGTTATTTTAGCTGTGTAGAATCTTGTAAATGTAACTGTGATGGTGGTCAGCTACAGGCTTGCTTTTTTTTTGCTTGGTAGGGTATGATGTACCTGGAGGAACGCCGCTTAGTACACAGAGACCTTGCAGCCCGGAATGTGTTGGTAAAATCTCCTAACCATGTAAAGATCACAGACTTTGGACTGGCTCGTCTTTTAGAAGGAGATGAAAAGGAATACAATGCTGATGGGGGAAAAGTGAGTAGCTTTTATATATTTGTTTTAAAAATAAATATTTAATACATGAAAAGGGATTCCAAGAGCACAGTGGGATAGCTAAAGAGACAGCATCACAGAGTTGAATAATTTAACACACAATTTGTTTGATCGAGACTAAGACTTTTAGTAAGCCACTTGATTTAATTTCTGATGGGTAATTAAAGTGGCACTAAACTCAGGAGTTAAATCTTAAAAATGCATTCAAGTACCTTCACTATTAACATAAATGTATTTTATTTGTGTATCACTCAGCTGTAGCTCCTAAAATCATCTCTGACTTTTAGCTGACCCTGTCCTACCTTCTGGAGGGTGGCTACTTTTGTTCCCCATGGTCCCTATGTGTGTTGCAAAGTAGCCACAGCTCCAAGCTCACTCCCGTGATGGGCTACCATCTCAATTCAAATTAGTAAATTAAACGTGAGACTGTAGTCCATCATGGGAGTGATCATGGAGCGGTAGCTACTTTACACCCAGGGACCGCGGGGAACAAACGTAGCCACCCTCCAGAAGGAAGGACAGTGTCACATGAATTCAGATATGATCTGGAGGATCTACAACTGATTGATGCACAAATAGAAATGCAAGATCCTCTTATTTTCTACCTAACATAATTCTATAGAATTGTGAGGGGAAATGTAGCTTTAAATGTAGGCAGGAAAGGATGTCTAAGATTGAAATATGTTTGTCTGCAGGATCATACCAATGGCAACAATTATTGCAAACACCTAGGACACTCAGCAGAAGACCTAGAGGCACGTGTTCTGGGTGCCAGGGTATATCAATTCTCCTGATTCTACCCAAAACTAGCATTTTAGTTGTAGATGGGTTCTGGTAGGTTGGCTCCACTACTGACTTCTTAAATATCTATGGGTCTTTACAGCAAGATCTACCATCCATATTTTTTGGCTCCGTTTCTGCTCACCCTAAAGCTTTGAATATTGCTGCCCACCATAGGATGTTCCCATTCCTTCTGTTGCATTCTTCATTAAATTGAATACCTTAAAAATGTAACAGTGGAACCCCTTTGTGCACAGAAAGTGTGTAGGCCTAGGATTCGAAGCATATAAATGTTAAATAGGAAAGAAATAGGTAGCCTAATTTTTAAGTATTTACTGAAAAAGTGTGGTTATTGGTAATCTGTAGAATGTGATCAAGGTCAGCTTTAATTGATCTGTTTTTAGTAATTTATTTCTTTTTATATTTTTGGCCTGTGAGAACTGAGGGTTGTGATATTTGAGTCTAAAATTATGGTATAGAATTATAAAAACTTATGTAGTGGCAATTGGTTTATTTACCCCGTAGACAATACCCTGAAGTATGCTATGGGCTGCAACACATGGCAAATTGCTCTTTGCCCTATTTATTAATTGTCAATGATACAAGATCCATGGATTCCAGTCTTTAAAATTTAGAGGATCTTGTATAATTAGTGGTTTTTTTTAACTTTATTTATTGTTCCGCATAGTATTTAACAGTAGTTATCATGTCTTCCTTTTGTTTTAGATGTTTCTAATTTTACAACTACATGAATTAGTGTTTTGTACCTGAACCTATTGCTCATTGTAATCAAACAGAGATGCACATGCTGTCCTAATTATTATAATAGTCTAGTTGGAGGACTAGTCTGATGAAAAACACTTTTTTTTAAATAAATACCAGACTTTCTTTCAGTTACTGCATTCCATCTGTATAGACGTACTATCTTCTTCTTCTATATTTAGATGCCGGTGAAGTGGATGGCCCTGGAATGTATTCACTACAGGAAGTTCACCCATCAGAGTGATGTCTGGAGTTATGGCAAGTGTTCTTGCTAAATCATCTTAAATCGTCTTATGGCACATGATAACTAGTGATTTCTGCTAGGTTGCAAGATTCAGAGTAGGTTGTATTTCATTTTAGAACAAGCAGTAGATGAAGAACACTTGATATGAGTTAAAATATAATACCTTCAACAAGTGTACTGTACTTGTACTGTTAGCTACGAGAAGAACATTTTTCAGTGCATTTGTGAGCATAAAATGCTAATGCAGGAGTGAAGACTGTCCATCCTAATTCACAAATATCTATTTATTATAGTCCACCAAATAAAGCATTAAAGAAATAAACCATTTGATTTAAGAAATGTCACATTTTAAAGGTTGCTTGGGCTTAATCCCCGTACCAGATCCAGGTAATCCTTTACATACTAAATATAAAGAGAGTGATTTAAATTATGGTTGCTCCAACACAGCCTCTTAGTGCCACTTGTACCATTTAATAAGCAGATGGTTTGGTAGGCGTTGGTAGCCCAGCTGTATAGATCAAGTGGTACAAAGGTCCAGCCTGATGTCTTTTGTTGCTGCTGCATGTCAGGACTTACTATTGGATGCTTTGATCCAACAGGGAATTAAAAACATTGAACATTTTTAGGAGGGTCACATTAATACCACTATATTGATGGTAGTTTTCTTTTTACTCAAATAGAAAAATACATGCATGCAAAACCACCAATAACAGGGTAATATTACACCTCTCTAACGATGATCTATTACTTTCAGGGGTCACTATATGGGAGCTGATGACCTTTGGAGGAAAGCCTTATGATGGAATTCCAACTCGAGAAATCCCTGATCTCCTAGAGAAAGGAGAGAGGCTTCCTCAGCCACCCGTCTGCACCATTGATGTCTACATGGTTATGGTGAAGTGTAAGTCAATGTTCTATTAGGACAATTATTTTAATGATTTATACTGATGGTAAAAATAAATCTATGTTTAGTGGTAGCAGGGCTCTTTTTATTCAGCACAAGCATTATGGAATATAGCCAACACTATAAAATAGTCAGTGTACTCCTTGCACACATTTCAAAGCTAATTATTTTATCTTCTCAAGGACTTCTGTGGTAGGAGAGTAGAGGAAGCGTGCACTATGTATCCAATTAATACTCCAATGTGCATTAAATGACTAAAAGTTAAAGTTATTATTATTTTTAGTGCTTTGTGAAAACAATCTTATTTCACAATATGAATTAACTATCTGCTAAATCTGCAAAGGAGCTCATGTATAAATGTTGCATATAGCTGGGAAAATCTGTCCGCACAACATTTTGGCCATTAGATGGAACTCAGGAGCATAAGAAGTTCCTATCAGCACACAGCTGGGTGGAACGTTTATACATCAGCCCCTAAATGTTATTTGCTATCATTTCAGCTTGCATTGGCTCTCATTGCTGGACATAATGATTGTTACAGCAAATAAAGATCATTATAGCCTATATATATATATATATATATACATACACATACACACACTATAACGCAGGGATATTGATGAGAAACATACGATTGCTCTCACTATATATGCTGTCTTTGAAATAGGCTGATTGATGAGCGACTCAAGCTTTCTCCTAGTGATATTCTTATGACTATTTAATCATCTTCTTTTTTGACATCTGTGTTATAAGTTTACAGTCTGTGATTTCAATTTGCGTGGGAAAAATTAGATGTGTTAACTAGCCTCACTTCCTACAACCCCATCTGATGATGTGACAGTAATCATGGGAGGAAAGACATGTTATTATATTAGGAATTAAATGTATCGATACTCTCTATAGACACTGTGTATTTCTAGACCTCTATGTTTAAGCTGGAACATTGTCACCTAAATTATACCTTTTACTAAAGCAACTTGTAATTAAAAAGTCAGTGACATCATTGAATCAGGAGTCACTCTGTGCACTAGTGCCTCATGCCTCATTAATGCCATAATGGCAGCCTGTAAGCTGTATATAAAAGCAAATGATACATCAGATTTAACCATAATGACCTTTAAGCCATGTAGTTGTTACCTGTGCTGGAAATCAATCCAGAATAGGCAGAGCTGTCAACAAACATTGAGCTTGGTGAACGTAATCCCAATGTCATATATGACTAAAACATCTTTCAATTAAGTGGAAGCAAAAAATACTATTTAGTTTTTCCTTGGGCATTCTTTGCAAAGTGAATTTTCACCACATTCACTAAGCTAACTAGAGAACATTCCCTTGCAAAGTGAACAGCCTAGCTGCATTTAGTACATCAACCTTTCTTTGTGCGTCTAAATGGAAATAACATAGCAAAGTCCTTTTTGAATGCTGTTTTTCATGCATGATGGAGCTTAATGCTATGTGATATTCAGTATTGAAGTGGTTACTAAACTGACAAAGGTTGAGGGCGTCATAAATATCCAGCAGTCCCTATAGAATCAAAACATGCATATTTTATTATTTACTTTATTAAAAGAGGATTATTTATACAATCCCACATAGGTCAAAGTGAAGTGCATATAAACAAGCAGCAATCTACCAAGCAGCCCCAAAAATCCTATAGGACACATGGTAAATTGACATGCATTACCCCTGCCTGGCTGTCTAATGCCGAGTTCACCCTGCATCATACACAGATGTAGCAATCCAATATAAATGTACGCAGACATAATGCGTATGTGTCCTACATTGTAATTAGAAAACAGCAAGTCACTTGTTTCTTGAAGTGTGTCTCTCCAGTCTATTCTTTTCATTACAAGCAAAATCTCCCTGGAGCTTTGTGCTTCATTTAAGTGCGATTAACCGCCCCCATCCCTGTGAGACGTCCCTGTTCCCTATCTGGTTTATCCTGAAAGGCCACTGCATAACGACACTACAATCCTGTGACGACGAATGAACCTGTTATTAATAAGAGACTTTGGGCTCATTGTGTTTTCAGGACGAAAATTCTGAGTCTTGCAATGCCCCCTGCTGACTCCAGCAGATCCCAACGAGCTACACATTTATTTATTGTGACAGTAGACAGCCACAACAAAAGCGTATCTTGTCCTGAAAAAGAGGCTTTGTGCATTATTTAACCTAACTAATGACATTCAAGTTTTTAGAATCTACTGAATGCAGTATAGTAATGTATTGGGTCCTTACAGCAATGTTTTATAAGCAATATCAAAAGTATATGCAAACCCAACCACAACAGTCTCATTTAAGCCTTAACATGTTAATGTAATTTGAAAAGTAATTTCCAATATATCCAAGTCTGCAACGTACATAAAAATAACTTGCAATTCTGTAATGAAGGTCGATGATCAGGCACTTCCTGTTTTGGGTGACAGCACTGTCCCAGACTCCCTCCCGGTTGTTCTCAGTTATTGTCAATCTTTACATTAGCTTCCAGTGGAAACTACATGTGAGAATAAAGTTGCTGTTTATGATACACAATGTTTTAGATAATGTAAAGTGCATCTATGGCGATAATACAAAATTACATATATTTGCAGTCTGTCACTGTCATTAACGTAACTGTTTTTGTCCACCACCCCTCCTTCCCCATAACATAGCTTTATTACTTGTTGATCGTGCCAGAAGTAATTAGTCTACTTCTTTTAACAGACCAAGCTGTCCAGAAAAAGAGGCAATTAGAGGGTTGAGATAAATCATTTAACACCGATAGGAGTGCTTACAATGTTCAACTTATATTCATCTAACTAATTTATTTTTCCCAAAAGAAAAACTGTTTCTGTAAATGCTTAAAAAGTTTTAGTTGGAGTTCATCTTCAATTTACTAAAGTAATTTACTAAATCATTTTCAACGTACGTAAAGTTCATCTAAATCTACTAGTTCATCTGCAACTATCCTCACAGGTTTGCAATGCTGCTGCCCAAGAGTGGCTACATTGCCCTTCCAAAGATACAGTGGAGGAGTAAGGGTAGCCACCTTAAGACAGGGGGTATGTTACTGACCCAATTACCAGGTGAAAATAAAGGCAAAAGGAGATAATGTAGCCACTGCATCTAAGGGCTAGTTAGCTATAGATTACATTTTGGTTCTTAGGTGTAGATATGCTTTAATGTAATGTAGAAAGAGTTCACAAGTACTTAAACTGCAATTCTTTGTGGCACATTATACTTTTCCATGTTCAGCCATAATTGTGAAAACTGATGCAGCCAGAACAGACTAGAATAGAAACAGAATAGATGTTTAACAAAAGACTGATAAAGTCAGCCTCTGCTGTTATCTTGGACTGGCAGGAGTTATACTATTATAGAAAAAGATGGAAAACTTCTTTAAAGAAAACTTATAGTCAGAATAATATTTAAACACTTGTATGCTATAATAGAAGTCTGAAGGTGCATGCCCAATAGTTGAGCTTTCAAATGTAATACCCAGGGAGCCCTGAATACTGGAGCACTCTATAATGAAAATCTAGACCCGCTCATCAGGAGTGTCTGTCTTTCATTTAATATATTAGCCCATGGTTGAGATGTGTGTTAGGGAAAGTGATTAAAGTATGTCTAATGTCTCAATCTCTGTTTTTTTAAGTTCTGGGTAAAGTGGGTTATAGTTAATTTCATTTTGTTTTATTTTGCAGTCTGTGTGTGTCTGGTGAGGTTTTTCCCCACCTCCTGGAGACACGACATGAAATGAGAAGCAAAATGTACCTCTAGATATACATTAAAATTAACAGAGGATTAATGTAGTGCCCAATGTGCAACTCTACCCTAGACAAGGGCCTAGTTTGTGTAAATTTCCAATTGTTATCATTTTTTTTTATTGTAGTCATTTACATAACACTGTCCATTTTGTTCCCAGGAAAAAACAATGAACCATTTACATTCTGTGCCTTCAAAAGGAGCTTACAAACTTTTCACCTTGCCATAGGTTGACACACGCACACCTTATGTGGAAGCCAATTACTTACCATGTTTTTGGATCAGCCCACACACACACACACAGAACATATTAACTTTATGGAGATTGCTTGCTTGGTGGAGATCAAAGGTACAAATTACTTAGCCACAATGGAATTATTGAAGCACAGTTATAAACTGCAACACTAATAGTATTAGAACAAAATGTTGGGTGCAGGGTAGAAACCAGGGTGATGCTGACAAAAGACTGGCAGTTGAACTTGCACAGTGTGAACCCACCAAACTGTAAATCAGCTCTTGATTATTCTGCAGAGAAAGACATTCTTTTCATTTAATGATCACGGTGTTGTTTTTCCACTCACGACCTAAATGGCCAGCTATAAGTAGGTAGACTGTGCGCACAAGAGTTAAATCCCTGTGAGCTTCACTGCAAACACTTTGAAATGCTCTGTACTTTATCTTTTTTGCGTAAGCACAGAAAGGACATGCACCAGTAAACAGGGGGCTTGAACGAAAGAGAGAGAGGGAGGCAGGGACATGATATATATGGTTTTCTGTAATGCTTTGTTCTAGAGAGAGACACGTATTTCACCTTGGCACAAATAACTAACTTCTCCTCTGCCAGAGGGCCCAACAAAGCATTGCAAAATGACTTTACCCTTTTCCTGCCATAGGAGACAGCAAGCTAGTCCCTTATAGCATTTTACAGGCAGTTTATTAGTTAGACCACTGATTGGATAAAAAGCGTGTGTGGTATTTATTAACACAGGCGCCAAGGAAATTTGTGGTATTTATTAACACAGGCGCCAAGGAAAAAAAGGAGGAGTTTCTCATACCAGCCAATCGAATTTATCATATTTCTAAGTCAGGGTAAAAAATAAAAACCATTTGCATACTTTGGCTACACTAATACAATTGAATTAGCTTTAATTTATATTAATAAACCCCAGCTTGCTATGGCTGTTTTATTTAGTTGAATTGGTATGTGGGAGGTTGTATTTATTCTGTTCTAACGCAAAATAATCTATATTATGCTGACTGAGCAGCAGGGGAGATAAAACGTGCGAATATTTGAGAAATGTAGCAAGCAAGAAGATCAAAATATCTTATTAAATGTAAACAAGGAGGTGTTAGAGTAAATCAAAAGACAGGATTATGGCGAAAAAACAGACCTTTATGGTATTTTGGAGAAGCTTTAGCAAAGAACTGCTTTGGTTATACAAAGTGCAGTCACCTATGGTAACCAATAATCATTCATCCTGTTACATTCTGACTCTCCTAATTTCATAAAACTAGGAACTTTGTTATTGTAGGGTGACTATACTGCAAATTATCGCTGCTCTTTTAACATGTTCATTAAAGTAAAACTCTCAAATCAGAACAATTTACACTGAGCTTATGATGACATTTAGTGGCTTAGTGCCCATTTAGAGGACAGGGCTGTGGTAATGCATGTTATGTACATTGCAGCGCTGTGGTACCATTCATTGTGAATGGTGTGGCAGTACAATGTGCTAGCAGAAATGCTGCAGATTTGGTCAAGGGGCAAGGGACATTAATGAGCATGCATCAAATGCACCGTAGTGGACTACCCTAAAATGATAGTAGAGACAGAAATATACAGTAGGCAGCCAAGGTATGTAGCAACTTTTACTATAAAAGTCTGGCTCTGCCCCCTCCAGACTCTAAAAGCTAAAATGTTTGGTCAAAAAGACCACCCATCAATTAACTAGCCAATAGGGAAGGCATGAAGTCAGGAAAGGAGAAGAGAGATGTCAACTTCATTATATATATATAT
>NW_017306948.1:111498-146237 GCF_000935625.1 Nanorana parkeri | reverse complement strand
TCCTATAACTCCAGATCTACTGATCATTTTAACATTGGTTTTTACATATGTATCCACTTTTTATCCTATGCTCTGTTTCATATGATACGGTTTTTGGCAGGTTGACCTCAAACTGTATAGTAAGATTTTTTTTGTATTTTCATATGCAGTATGTTGGCTTTGGTTATACCTTTCCAGCACTGATTGTTTGTAAAAAAATAATCTGGAAAACGTTTATCATTTTAAAGGTTGGATGATCGATGCTGACAGTCGCCCCAAGTTTAAAGAACTTGCAGCTGAATTCTCAAGGATGGCGAGGGACCCTCAAAGATACCTTGTGATACAGGTACATACTCCATACTGCCTACTGTAATTATATTAAAGAAAATGCAATTATAATATTTGTATTTTGTAGTTCCACTTCAAGTGCAATTTTAAAAATAATGTAAATGCTTATGTGCTGTTTTGCGGCACATTTGGGCTTGTGATACTGTTATTGTCATGCTGAGGTTCATGAATGAATGTGTTAGACGTTAGAACTGTCTGTGCTGCCTAAAGCAGTAGATTACATTCATCTATCCACTTGAAACATACAAGGGGGGATCTAGCTGGTTTATTTGGGAAACACAGATTTTCTTTCAGGCACCTTCGTGCATGAGCAATATTTTTATTACCTGACTTGCATATTTTCTGTAGGTGCAAATTCATTTTAAATAAATGAACACGTTGTCTACTTCAGTATCTAATAGATATAGATAACTGTAGATCATTTTATATGTTATAATATCTGAATGTATGTGGAAGTTCTTATTCATCCACGTAATGGTATATCTGTACAAATTTAATCAAGGCAATTGGACTTGGTGTCATCCGATTAGCTTTCTCAATTCAGAATTGTAAATTGAGAAAGCTAGTCAGATGACCAGTGAAATGTCTTCAAGAAAAATTCAGCAAGTCCAGTTGCCTTGATTTATTTTTTCCAGATATAATATCTGAATCCAATGCCTAACTATATATTAATTCTACCAAGTAAATAATTTGTCTAATTATGTTGACCTTTGGATCATGATGACTTGAAGGAAACTATAATGGTTTTTAATCAACACGATTTTAAACATTTTTGAAAGTTTGTAAGTTTAAAGTTGTTAAAAACATTTCCTACAAAGTGCTTTCATGGTTCACGATGTACTGTGCAGGGTGGACTTTTTAAGAACAGAGAGTGAGTCTCTCTAGCAAGGACACATTGTTCGGCTTTCTGAGAAGAGAGCCCACCACTACTCTGCATGTGTTGACTGTGCCTACAGATTGAATATCCAAGTGGATGCTTCTCGGCTAGGAAAGGAGGGACAGGTGTCCCCCTTCACAATCTTTCAGCTTACTCATTTGGTTAGGTGTAACCTAAGATCTTGATATTAAAGTCCATATTCTCAGCATAACATTAAACCAGCTATATAAAGCACTATAATATCAGACTTACCCTCCTCAACATCTGGCTAGAAGGAATACATATGAAATAATAATATGCAATAGTTACCTAACTGCAACAAAATCTAAAATATCAAAACATGTGGGTTTTTATTACTCCTGAACATAATAAAAAACATATGGGAAAACACTAAACGTTTGAATTAACATGAACTGTTCTATTTTAACCAGGATACTATTCATAAAAAAAAAAAAAAAAAAAAAAAAAAAAAATCGCACAATAGATAATATTATTTCCAAGAATTCTTGGATTAACACCTCGTGAATGTACATGTCTTCTTATTCCTACCAGCTAATTTCATTTTCATCCTCATGTTGCTACAGTATAATCCAGGTTCATTGTACCTATTCTTGCACATTTGTGACAGCTCTCCTATTGTAGTCGCCGTGCTGTTATCGGGAGCTAGAATGTCTCCATTGTCCTCAGTGATTCTAAGTTACAGCCATTGTGCACAGTGGAAGATAATGTAAGACCATGATATAGAGGATTGCAATGTGACACTCTCACTATTACGATGGAAAACTTAATTACCATAATAATCACCAGCGTTACTGAAGGTGGCTGTGTGCATATAAAAGGGCACACATAACAAGTCCTACAGGAGAGCTCTGCAATTTAAATGATTAGCTTAAATAAATGTTATTAGAACTTTTATTTCTGTGTCTTTTAAGAATATGCTAACAATGAATCTTTCATTGAAGTAATGTAAAAAACTTGGGAACTGTACTTGAGTAAGCTTTCTTGTGGAGTGCTAAATATTTAAAATTGGCTGTTAATTTTCAGTACATAGCTAATTGTATGATAAAGGCACCCGTCCAAATATAGTATATTAATATGTATAAAATGCATGTTTAAAAAAATATTTATCTAAGGTTTATTTCTATGAAAGAAAGCAACATGAAGTTGACTTTCATTTTTTACTCATAGCACTTCATCCAACTATATTAGTATGTATAAATTGTATGTTTAAAAATATATATATATATTTAAAATAAGAAGCCCCCCACCATGTAAAATAAAACAAGGAAGCCCCCTCACCTACTTGTCTTTCTGCAGGGAGAAGGCGAGCAGGCATTATCCCTGATGATCTAGTGGTGATTAGTAAGGTCTGCTGCAGACCTTACTAATCGCTTAGTTTTCACCCAGAGCTCAGTGAGCTTCACTTTTTTTCAGTAGTGAATTCAGATAAAACATATATACATTGCCCAACAAAGTATGTCTTTTATATTTTCACCCAAGCACTTAGTCATCGTTTTTCCAAACAGTTCCAACTCTCTCATCTCAGCTTCTGAACTTCCTGTGCAGTACAAGATCATAAGGGCAGAGCAGACTCCAGTAGCTGCCTATCTTCTAGCTTTAGGAAGGGAAGTGACTTGCCTTGCGGTGGTCTGTGTGTTTGTGGAGACACACACAGCTTACTAGCACACATATACAGGTGGTTCCATAGGACCCTGCAAGGGAAAGGAGCCACCCTAAAACATGATATCAGAAACGACAAGAAGCATCATCCATTGTAAGTGATATAATCAACATTTGAAATAACTTTAAAATCACTTTAAATATAAGTACATTGGCACTTTCTGGTTTTCTCTTAGTCTGCCCTGCAAAGTCCCTAAAAGCTTGTCAGTCAGCACCTGGCTTCACCTAGCCCTACCCACTGCTTTCTAAAGTGACAACTCTGTGTTGCTGAAACTCTCCCACTGAGCTGCAGTGTCTGGGAGGGGGGCCATTTGAGATACAAACGAAGAAGGATTTGGCTTAGTCAGGGGAGGTAAAGAACATTTTTGTATTTTACTGTATAAAGCTTGTGCATCACATAGTAACTGGATTTGGTATGTGTTTAGACTATCATACAGATCAGTTACCTAAATTGACAGGCGATATGAGAGATTCATAGCTATTGGAGAGATTTGCATTTACTTCCTATGTGGTTGCCAACTGGGGCATAGACCGCAATAGAACATGTATTTAAAGTAACATGGGTAAGGAGTCAAACATGTGTAAGCATTTTATTGCTCTCCATATCCCCATTGTGAAGATATTCTAACTTCCACTTTGGTCACCTGGACAGGAAATTAGATTAAATCCCCCCTTCCCCATTTTTTTTGTTAGAGATTTTGTAAATATTGATAGAAATAGCTTGCTGAGGCCTATTAGATAGGAACTGAAGATATCATTATCATTGGTATTATTAGAATACAAATTATATAATTTTACTTTCACCATCAAATCAACAACTCTCTGCACCACCCAAGGCTGTATTTAAACATAAATGTAATGTTTTCTTGAATATTGATGAACAATTCCCTTTAAGTCACAAAGGATCCTGTGGGGGCTGAGCAGGACTGCTAATGAGGCTCTAAAACCTTTTCCTGTGAGCTGTGCAAAGTTTCAAGGTAAACTGCTCAGCTGCTTCTTTTTATATCATGTCAGACTGTAACAGTCCAAAAATCCCACACAAGGAATCGCCAGACCCTGTCAAAAGCAGTCCAGAAATTGATTCTGCTAGAGAGCTAGAGAGAAAAGGAGAGATAAAGCACAGGAGAAGCAGTAATGTGGATAGCCTCATTTGATGCACAGGTCTTTGGATTCAGTCAATATGCCCCTGAAACAAATCAAATTATACAGCAGTAGAAGGTTTGTTTTAATTCCTTGGGCTACTTTATTCTACTCTGTGGTGCATTTAGATGGACTTTGTATAACCTTTTATTTGTGCTGAACTGAAAGCTTATATTTATTAGAATATTGGTATACTCGGAAACAGTCTTATGCTTAGTATATTACACATTCTCTGAAATGATGGAAGGAAGAATAGATAGATAGATAGATGGATATAGCAGTGAAATCTATTGAGAAAGTTCTATCTTTTTAAGGGTGATGACCGGATGAAACTCCCCAGTCCTAATCACAGCAAGTTCTTCCAAAATCTTCTGGACGATGAAGACCTGAAAGATATGATAGATGCTGAGGAGTATCTTGTCCCACAAGCCTTCAATATCCCACCTCCCCTTTATACCTCCAGAGCACGTATTGACTCCAACAGGGTA
Source organism: Nanorana parkeri (assembly GCF_000935625.1). Classification (NCBI taxonomy): domain Eukaryota; kingdom Metazoa; phylum Chordata; class Amphibia; order Anura; family Dicroglossidae; genus Nanorana; species Nanorana parkeri. The sequence goes on along the minus strand of NW_017306948.1, from coordinate 141,725 downwards.
AGTGATTGCACTGCTAAGCTTGAGGGAAATTTTAGCATTGATTAAGCAACCAGAAATATAAAATATATATTGTACGTTAATGACAGAGGGTAGCATAGCATATAGGACTATAAATACACCACTACTACTTTCCATTGGCATTCTTCAGCCAAACCGGCCATTTTAAAATAAGTGTCTTGCTCCTTCATGATTATCTTCATTTTCACACACTAAGAAGAACTCACATTACATATACAGGATTCCCAGTGTCTTTCACTATGTATTCTTATGCTTGTAGAGATGTAAATATAGCCTATAGCAAGGGAATGTGAAAAAGTCAATTTTATATACAATACAAAAATGTGTTATTTCAAACAAAATGCCTATGATTTTTTTTTGTTTTTGTTTTACCCAAATGTCCAGTTTTTCAAATACAACTGTACACTAATAGCAGAGCAGATAATTAAATGTGAGCTGTTATCACCCGGTTAGCACTTGGCATCTGGTGTTGGACTCTCAATGCTGTTTTTTTGTGTTGGAGCCAACCAAGGTGCTGAAGCTTTCCCGACAACATTATTTTGGCCTGTTAAACATCTGGGCTATTGAACATCTTGTATAGTTAAAGACTATTGCTGGCTGCATATGCTAAGATGTCATCAGCAGTATGCTTCTGTTACAGCATGTATATGAAAACCAATGCGGTATCCAGTAAACTCAACATGAATTACATACAATTTATTTTATATGATGTTCAGGTGTAAAGATCTCACGGTTATGAGGGATGATTATGTTTTAAAAGTTGATGGTGCTGTGGAGAGCAATATTTTTCTACAGAAAAATTGGTACTTTTAATTACCCTTTAGCGTTAGCAAAATAAATAAATAACTAGATAAATACATAGCTTTGAATAAAATGAGAAATGGTTAGAATTTCTGTGACACCTTAACTAGCAATCAGATACTGGGGGCGTCTCCAGGACAGAAATGCACACAATAAAAATCTTACTGAATGGGATGCTCTAATACTCCAGGTATGTTCAATTCAGGTCTATGGGACTTGCTATGCAGACGCAGACATATATTTCACCAGCCAGGATGTAAACCACACCAGAGACTGCCTCCACTGTAGGAAGCAAGTAAGCACCTGGGCATAGGTTTTAAGCTTAGGATAGTGTAGGGAGCTTGGGGGGTTAGGGGGAATAATAAAGGTAAAGTCCTTAAAATATTTGGGGGACCAGTTTATTTTTGAAGACTGTGTAGTTATAATAAGCAATGAATCAATGATGGATAACATCTACAAAAAGCATAAGTAGCCATTTTGTAATGGTAAAATAAAACTAATTCTATTGGTTTGAGTAGAAAATAAATATTTGCTTATATCATTGTCAGTGTCTGCGATCATGTACATTCAAAAACAAACTTAATGGGAGCTATTGACACCTAGTATGGGTGAAACTGCTGCCTTGACATACTGCTTGGCATGTGTGCAATTTCAGCACAGCTGGGCTGCAGAGAGCGGAGCTCTTCCTGCGTGGTCAGAACCTTTCCGTACTCTAGTTTACTCATCAGCTCCATTCAAAGCTCAAAAAGAGACCAGACAAGGAGCTCAATTACAGATGGCAGTGCCATGAAGCATTTGCACAGGAAAGAAAAATAAATTATCATCAGCTTGCTATTCAGCAATAGAAAAGTGAAAGAATTTCTAGTTTTCAGTGTGTTGCGTTCAAGGCATGAACTAGACGGAACACTTTTTTTCACTCAATGATACTCTTTGGGAAGCACAGAATGTGCCTTGATTGCAGCTTTGTGCAGTAGGATGAAGAGCTGATGTAAGAAAATGCACCCATCAGCCTTTCATCCGTCCCTTTTCTTTTTGAACTACTCCTCTTTCAGACTGTTTATTCTGTTTCTTTCTGTATTTGTGACAATATTCCAATGTGTTGGTGAGGTCAGATTTTGTGACAGGAGATTGCACAGCTGCCAAATTGGATGTATTTCAGACCGTAACTGATCTTCCTTTCATCGTACATTGAGCTGGAACACTAAACACACACAAAGGCATTTCAAGGAAAGTATTGGCCCATCTTGTTTTTTAGGGGTTAAACTGGAGAGTTGACATCATGAGCATCATACTGACATTCAATTTGTTGAGTATACTTGGAAGATGGTCATCTTGGCACAGTTTGTCAACTGAAAATTTTAAATGCAATTTAATGAAGCTGACCTTTAGTAAAACAGCTAAATACACAGTGGAAATACAGGTATGGGAGCTGTTGTACCTGTCAAAGGATTTGTATTTCTCTTAGCCAGTCCTGAGGCTGGCACAGCCTTACCATACAGCATTGCCAGGCTGGTGAGCTGACATTTCTCTCCTTCAAATTATACAATACCGTGATTAAACAATGAAAAAGTCTGTTTGTCAGTACATTGCTTGGCTGCACATATACACTGCAGTGTACCCAATTGCCTGCTAGTACATAGCCCACATTTTAAAAAAAACTTTATCAATAAAAAAATGTGCATTTATTACATTTTTACATTGCAATAAATGCATCGCAGGTGCAATGCACAGGTTCCAGCAGATTCTTGCCCTAGATCCATACTGAGATACAGACCTTCTGTTATGTGGCTGGAGGATGTAATTGATGGGCTACAAGTGTGGTGACATCCATTCGGATGTGTGAGTACCTCTGCCGCAGTGACAGATGGAACCTGTAGTCTCTTCATTTACAGTTCCTTTGATGATGTAGCTGCGCAAGAGAAGCCTTGCACAACCGCACCGCATTCAAATGAAAGTAGAAGACAGCAAGGTGAAGCTCCCCGTAACCGAGGTTATGGAACATGTGGGTGTTTCACGTGTGTTGCAGTTTAAACATAGGGACATGTCTATTCTAGATTCCACTTAAGCCTAAATATTGTGATGGTGTTAGCTTGGCAGCGGGTGTATTTGATTCCCTGGATGAGTTCACTCCACAAAAAATAGGCACAGCAAGCAACGATATGCAAGCAAAACGGAGCAAAACATGAAAATAAAACCTTGCCTTTTGGCACCTTACGACACACACTGTTTTCCCTCACAAACTACTTGGTGCAACCTTGTGATGCCCCTAGCACCTATCTCCCTACTGAGCAAACTGCCACACAGGCTGTGTCTCACCGTACAGGTAGGTAGAAAGCTCCCCAGTCTTTCCAGGCACAAAACTGGTTCCAGGGTTGAGCAAAACTCTAGGTAGTCTGGGAGTTCTTATAGAGGCTCTAATGAGCCAGCTTACTTCAGCTGGGCTCATTACCGCTAGTGCAAGCAATCCGTATATAACCTGAACCTGGGACACACATATTTGCCATCCAGAATGCACCCAGGTAATTTTACTTGCTTGCTGTCACAAAATACACAGAGTAACTACATATATGGGAGCTGTTTTGCCTGCCAAAGAATTTATGATTAAAATGTTTTATTATTATTATTATTATTTCTGTCCATCCAGTAAAGATATTTACACAGCCCTATCAAACAGTGAAGCCCTGTCTAGCAGGGCAGCATCCCTCATCTTTCTCTGTTGCAGTTATGTATCACTTACAGGTCTTGTCCCTCCCCCAGCCTTTAATTGGACAGTGAAATGAGTGCCACAGAGTGATTATTGTTTTCCTCTCCTTCTATCAACACGTTTCCTATTATCACATGGGCACAACAGTACAAATGATTGGCCCCTTGCGCCGCTTCTCACTCCCCCCAGTCTAAGTTCGGCTGTGCAGTGGACTGCAAGAGGCCGATACCAGGTCGTATTCAGGTTTTTACACTACTTGCCAGGGGCTGACTGGCAACTTTTAGCCCAGGGGGCAAGTACAACCCAGAGGCCCATGGTGAGGGACCTTGGCCCCGCTCCCGCTCTGCCTCTTCCCCGCATTCTCCCCACCCCCGTCTGCCACTTTTGCCATCCATGTAACAGTAGTGTGAATGTATTTATCGGTTTAGGAAATGTAAAGCACACTTCATCAGAGAGGCCCGGGGGGCAATTGCCACCCTGCCCCCCCGGCCCAGTCCGCCCCTGCTACTTGCATATTAAAAATAGATTAATTATGTATTAATGAATACAGAACTGCATTACTTTGTGTCTGTTATGAGTTAGGATTTTAACTTCATTTCTTTTTGAAATGTACCAGAGATTGTAATCATGTTGTAAAGCAGGGGTGCCCACAATTTTTTGTGTCAAGATCTACTTTTCAAATGACAAGTTCAATGAGATCTACCAATGAAAAAAACCCCCAAAAACTGGGCTTCAACGGTTCTTACAACATTTCCAATCCTGTCTCTCCTGGCTCTATCTCCTCAATCTCTCCCCTGGCTGGCTCTCCTCGCTCTCTCTCGGTGTTTCTCCTCACTCTCTCCTGGTTGTCTCTACTCACTCTCTCTCCTCGCCATCTCTCCTGGCTGGCTCTCCTCGCTCTCTCTGTGTTTCTCCTCACTCTCTCTCTGTGTTTCTCCTCACTCTCTCCTGGTTGTCTCTACTCACTCTCTCTCCTCATTGTCTCTACTCACGCTCTCTCCCCCCCATCTCTCCTGGCTGGCTCTCCTCGCTCTCTCTCTGTGTTTATCCTTACTTTCTCCTGGTTGTCTCTTCTCACTCTCTCTCCTGGTTGGCTCACCTCGCTCTCTCTCCTGGATGTCTCTCCTCTCTCTCTTGGATGTCTCTCCTCGCTCTCTCTTTCTTGGTGTTTCTTCTCAATCTCTCTCCTGGCTGTCTAGCAGTTATGGGATTAGCCAGCTTGTTCAATAAACACACAAGGGCTGGTGATATGACACTTGCCAGGAAATTAGAAAAGCAGAGTATTCTCAGGGCCCGTTCACACCACTTCCTGCGCGTTTCAGCTGCTGGAACGCACTGGAGCGCATACTGTAAGGCTCCCTGCATTCTGGGGTAGGAGTGGCGATGCATTCAAGTCAATGGCACCGCAGCCACACCCCCCCACTTGCAGTGTGATTGACCACACCAGTATGCATGACACAACAATGCCGTGTTCTGGTCCGATGTGCACTACTGCACCACTACACCCCCTCCCGCCCCAGAACGCAGGGAGCCTTACAGTATGCAATCCAGTGTGTACCAGCAGTTTACCAGGCTGGAACGCACTCGAAGTGGTGTGAACAAGCCCTCAGATGACATCATGATTGCTAGTGGGGTGCTGTGTAATAATACAAGATTCTGCCAGTCCACAGTGTCCACCTATAACATACAATAACTCCCTAGACCCAAAGTAGCTAATAATACACACTGATTGTTTTAGCTGCTCTTTATAAACAGCCCACTGCCTCTGTTATGTGGGGTGGGTATAGCTGCATGGAGGCAGGGCTGTGTACAGATCACAGTACCTTAGTGGTCCCAATGTATCCATGGACCAGATGCAGCCTGCTCAGCCTCTCCTCTGCTTCCTGCTGCTGTATCTGGGAGACACTTCCTGGTTCTATCAGCCCCGGGGATTACAGCACTGTGCACGGGCTTTGCACGATCTCTGCGCCACCTTCAGGTCATGTGGGGAACTGCAGCAATAGTAAATAAAAGTAAATCACCGGCATACACTTGAAGGGTTTTTAAAGTATTGATATGTTTATTCAATACCCAATGTCACATACTGTCATACGGTGCTAACGTTTCGGGTCCGCACATGGATCCTTCATCAGAGCGACAGTGAGACGTGTGGTCAACGCCATCCGTATGGTCACCTGGGCACCACATATACCTTGTGGTTTTGAGACCGTGACAGTGTGAATGGGATTTGGACTTTGTTGTGGGAACTGCAGCACACATTCAGCTGCACTAGAACTGCTGGTGGGAGCTCAGGAGATTGAGCCGACTTGTGATTGTGATCTACCGGCGTTAGCTTTGCGATCGACTGGTAGATCGTGATCGACCTAATAGGCACCGCTGTTGTAAAGTGTATGGCCAGCTTTAGATGTTCAAAATGCAGTTTTCAGACCGGGTCCTTCATGATGAACATGGACTTGTTTTCTTGGATTGGAAACATATGCAGGAAAAATTAGTTTGATACAGTCAATATCAAGACATATATGAAAACAATGTACAAGTCTAAAAAAGGCCACTCTAGTATTTAGGTGAGAAGTAAAACATATATTAATTAAATGATGTTTGCACTTCTGCACTTGGGGCCAACAAAGGGATATTTGTTTCCGCTAGAGGTCTCTCCTTCTCACATTTTATATGGATTGCAGTTACTATAAAATGAGTATTTGGCAGGAGAGCCTGCTACATTGCATTTCTTATTCCTAATCCGTTTTATGTTGGCTGCTTAGCAGCATCGTTTTATAGTAGATGGCATACTATCTAAAGTAATTGTTGTTCGTGTTTGTTCTTTCAGCTACATGACAGAATCCTCATTTACATCTTACTTCTTACATCTCTATTATACAGTACATTTCTAGCAAATGCTAAACAACTGTCCAAGATTTTCTGCATCCTTTGTGTGAATAATCAAGATGCCAAAAAAACAAGTAACTAGGTTATCCTCAATACACACTGGGCAAGCTCCCAAAACTCAGTTGTTAGAATCCCTATTTTATTCTTCCTGGATTGTAACATTTTGCTTTGATTAAACAATTGCTGTGTAGCTGAAACAAGACTATCAAATGTAGGTACAGCCAAATACCTTTTAGTGTCTATGATATCTATGAAATTAAAAAAAATAGCAAATACTATTTTACAAAACATGGAAATACTGCGCCACAGAATAGCAGATGTACAGTATATTTTTACATTCATACTAACAACGAAGGAACGCTTTCATCATTTGTTATATTCACAGAATATAACAAAACAAATAAAAAGGAAATCAAGCTCGCAGAAATTCAAAACGAACGACAAGCTGCAAAAGAGAGTAAGACAAACAAAGTGATTGGGGACAAAGACAAGGCAACTTGATTACACACCTTCTTCATCTCTGTGTATATAAAGGAAAATGGTAGAGCTCAAGTCCACAATGAGGATGGTAGTGCCACAGCCTCAAATGAGCCACAATTGCTCAAAATTGATATGATCCAGATCAGTCAGACAAAATTAAGGTAAATAAAACACCTGGACCAGATTACTTACATCCACATGTCCTCAAATAATTAAACTCTGTAATTTAGAAGCCGTTGTTTCCAATTTTTAGAGACTCTTTAATAACTGGTTTGGTAGCAATAGATTGGCACAAGGCCAGTGTGGTGTCTATATTTAAAAAGGGATCAAAGACTTTACCAAGTACAGTAACTAAAGACATGTAAGCTTAACTTCTATAGTCAGGAAGATACTTAAGAGTTCGGTAAAGGACCACATGAATGAGATTTTGCCTTCCTCGGGTTCCACTGTCGGCAATTGTCAGTATAGGCACTGACTGTTAAGTGGGGTGCAATATTGTTGGGGAAACTACAATTACTTTTTAAACGTTCCCTACCTGATATTCACACACTTGTACATTTTCTTATAAGCATATATAGATATGGCAGCAGACATACAGTAGTTCAACAGCACCAGAGCTGGTAATGAAAAGAAGAACAATAGACCCTAAGCCGCAAAATCGAAGCTTACCAATATCCTCTTGCCTTGTTGATAATAAACAGAGAATGTTTGTTTCCTCTCAGCTGTGCCTGATCTGTTTAAGCTCCCACAACACAGTTGTCTCCCAGTTTTCAAGGTAAAGCTCAAATTAGGATCATCTAGTGCCAATAAGCACTTTAATGCATGTTGTAATTAAAGCAAGGGTAGCTACCAAAAACATACACATTTGGTGAAAGACTAAATTTAAAAGTATGAATGTTCAGAGCTTAAGCTGTCCACCGATATCCTATCTTTTTCCTAAATGACACTTGCTAAATCCATTTATTGACCATGTGTAAGCTTTCATTGCTCCCCATTTTATGCCTCTCTTGCCTTTTAGAGAAATGTTTGAAGTGAACAACCCAAAGTGTCCCTCCAGTGATTTGGGCTAGCAATCAGGTCTGAATCCCATCCTCCCAAAGCAAACACCAGCTTAATTTCAAAGGTACAAGCTGCTATTTGCAGCTGATCAGAGACAAGATCAAAACCATATTGGAAAGAGCAGCCCCGGAGACAGGCCCTCATTTGTTGTCAGAGAGCTGTGTCATCATGTCAGAGAGATCAGCTCTGTGTTTAATAGAAAGGCCACACAAAGCCATCTGTGCTCACCTGAAAGAAGCTTCATACTATCACAGCTCTGATCCTAATTTAGACGGGCTCATGAGAAAGGTAAAATCAGGGCTTAGGGTTTGTATGGCAGACCTGCTGATTAATATGTCCTGGCTGAAATTTCTGTTGCAGGATTTTCTGTTACTGTATTGTCTAGATAATGCATTGTTACCATTCAGCTACTTAGCACAAAGTTTTACTTCTATAAATTTCTTTCTAAAAGACAAAATGCATGACCTGTTGATTGGCACCGTAATTAATAACAGTATAAGACTCGGACAACCACAGATTTTGTTCATACTTATTCCAGAATACCAACTTTAGTTTAAGGCACAACAGTTTTTAGTGAATAACACCAACTTTTTGGATGACCTTGCCCTATTTCAGGTCCTGGTCAAAGCCTCAGTAGTAGAAACCAATTGATTATTATTGCTAGTTTGTATTATTGCTATTATTATTTTATTACTGCTAGTTAGGAATAATTTACTTTTTTATATTCTATAAATGATTTATATGTCGACGACATAGAGTTGGTAATATTCACAAGCAAAACTTGCCTTTTTCTCCTCCACTTCGTAGGTTGGAGGTCTGCTGATGTCATAACCTATATTTTAGGGCCCATAGCCCAGCATTGCATGTGAGGATGCTGAGGTATAGTCCACAAGCTGGAGTGTAGGGGAGATGAGCAGGGATCAGGTAAGTGAAAGTTCTTTACACGAGTCCTATATACATAACGGAGAGTTAACCCTTGCAGTGCATGGGGTAGCCCCACTGCAGGGGGGAGGTTATCTTTTTTCCCCAGAAATAGCCTTTATCAATTCAATTCAAGTAACCAAATCAGAGATGCCTTTTGTATCACCATGCTATTAAAGCTGAACCTCAGGCAGACATAAGACACACAATAATGCATCTTGGTATTTATTAATCAATTGTTAAATATATTTTATAAATGCAAATAGTGCTTGAATGTGACTTGGTATCATCCAACTGTAATACTTCCAAAAATAAGTCTCTTGCATTTTAAAGGTTTGTTCACACTTATTCCAGAATACCAATTTTATTTTAAGGCACAACAGTTTTTTTTGCAAGCAGCAGATATATGCAAAACGTTTTTTTTTAAAAACAACTTTTTTAAAGGGTTAACACCTGTGTCTCCGACGCGCGCTCCCGTCCGAACATCTGAAAATTCTCGGGTAGCCGCAAAGGATCTTGGGGCTGGTGCATGCGCAGTTCAGATGTTTGGCCGGGAGACGAGGAGAGACACAAGGTGAGTAAATGTAGCAACGTGCACCCGCACAGACTCTGTGGGACAGGAAGTGCTAATTAAGACAGAGGAGTCAGCGCTGGATTGGCGACCGACACCAGCGCTGGAGGGACTCGTGAAAACTCCTGGAAATAAGAAGATGATCGGATTAGGAGGCATCACTTAAGGTAAAAAAAAAAAGTGCTTGCAGTATTTTTGCAGAACGCACTGGACCGGAACACACGCACTAATGTGCCTGTGTTCCGGGTGCGGGCGATCGCACTGCGGGCGGGGGTCGTGGCTGCGGTGCCATTGACTTCGATGCAGTACCACGCCCCCTCCCGCCCCAGAATGCAGAGTTTGTGGTGTGAACTGGCCCTAAGGGTTTATTGTTAAGAGAAGAAAAAAATTAGGGCATTATATAAGGGATTAGTTTAAGTTTGGGGTATGGAGAATGGCCATTGCCTGTCTCTCCTGCCTGCCTTCTGACAGAGTCCAATGCTGGTAGAACATTGAGGGCTCATAAGAGCTATAGTTTATGTTGCTGAATGCATAACATAACAGGGTGATGTGCAGCCACCGCAGCTAACTACAACTTTAACCCTACAAGTGCAAGAGAATGCCTGGGCAGTGTTCCTGGTCAGAAAAATATGGCCTGCAGAAATACATTCCTGAAGGGGAAACCATGTTAGATGTACTACAATGTAAAGTACTTAGCTTTTTTTATGCTAGGCATATTAGGGTCTACAACTACTTTAAGGTTAAGGGTTTAGGTTAAGGGTCAGGGCATGTAGGGTATATTTCTAAATTTTCTCAAAGCCCTGTGGACAACATTATCAGCACTGACCCCTCCAAAACATAATGTACACTCTCATAAAAAAGTATACCATGACAAAATACAAAGTCTTATTATCTTTCTGTTACACTCTGCCTCCAATATGCTTTATCTAAGGTAACTTATTGCTGCAACAACCGTGGGCAGGAGTTTATAGAATCACATCCAAGTCTCATGTTCTGACAAGGGAAGTGAGAAAACCATTATTAAGTTCACAAGGACATTCAGTACTTCCCGGTGCCCCTTCACACTTGGTTATACAGTACAAAGAATGTAGTGTAATTCTTCCTGTAGGATCCAGAAAATAAAACAGCGATAGGTGTTTTTTAACTAACACATGGGTGAGTTCTCCTGTGGTTTTTAGGCAATAAAAACGATGAACAGTATAGGCAAGAGAAAATAGTTAGCTCAGGCAAATAATATAATGCACAGATGGAGCAGGCTAAATTGTACTTAATGCTGCAAAATAATTACAAAATTACATTGACATTAATTTAGTTTTTTGCAAGAACATTCCTTCCTCTTATCTGTTGCAGGGCAGCTGTTTCTTCTTATTCACTATGGGCATCCAAGATTCACATATCTCTGCCACAGTAGACATTGCACTCTATACAAAGTGGCCACTCAAAGGAAGACATAGAACATGACATATTAATCACATGCACTATCACCTTCATTAACTGTATCCATAATATAAAAGGAATCTATTCTAGAGTGCTGCTCTTTGTTATTATCCTTCCTAAACCCATTAATGTATTTCAAAATCATATTTTCCTATATCTTCAGTAAAAATGAAATACGTGTACTTGGATACCTTTACATCTGTTTACATACATATACATGTATGCTGTGCTTTTGATAGCAAAAGCACAGCAGTGCATATACATTATGCTTGGAGACCGTTACTGGCAGCTCTGATAAGCAGATTTCAAACTGCTACCTTCATAATTTGTGTTAAACTCTGGGTAATGATCTGAGCAGTGTTCCAAGACTTCTCAGGCGGCTACTTCTGGTGATGCTTGACATCTACTGGTTGGTAAATATTGAATATTATTAAATATTATTTTGAAAACAGCAAATGTGTAGCAAAACAAAGTACATATGTACATTTTTGTGGTTATTATACTCAAAGAGAAGACTGTGTAAAGCACAGTAATTCCTGGAAATCAATCAAGTTTCATAAAGTAGTTTGAGAAAAATAAATAAATCTGACTGGTTGAGATTTGGGTTACTGCACTCAGTCATCATACATTGCACTACTGTATACAGGGCAATGTCAAAAAAAATGCCCTTTTAGTGATCTACATATAGTAATGACTTGAGGTGACAATATATTATTATTTGTATTATTATTATTATTATAATTATTATTATAATACAAGATTTATATAGAGCAAACAGTTTACAGAGTTTTACAATATAAGGAAGACATTGCAGTTACAATTCAAATCAAGACACTGTAAGGAGTGCCCTGCCCATAAGAGCTTATAATCTAGAAGTGAGGGGCAAGTATTAATGGCATATTGATAGCTAGCAGTGTGAAATATGTGACACAGTTTGAGATTGTTTGAAAAAAATATTATTTATGGGAATATTCATTCACTGAGATTTCTTACTAGGGATGGGCTGCACGTTCGAGTCGAACCTATGTTCGACTCGAACATAGCATGTTTTAGCGTTCGCCGAACGCCGAACATTATGGGATGTCCGCGGTCTGTTCGACCGCGGGACATCCCACAATGCACTGCGCCGTCCGAAACGGTAATTGGCTACAGTCTTGCACCTTTAGAATATATACTTTATAATAGTGTTAGATACCCTATTGATTCTTTAAAGTTGAACTCCAGGCAAACAGCTAAATACATGGATACACATTACATATGAGAGCTATTATGCACACCATAGTTAATTCTATTTCTGTTCATTCATTCCTGAGATTTACACAGCCCTGCCACACAGCATAGCCAGCATAGAGACATGTCTGTTCTCTATAGCAGTTAAGTAATACAGATAGTTCTAGTCCCAACCTATAATCGAAAAGTAAAGGAGCAGAAACAGACTAATGAGGTAATCTCTCTTCTCCTATCAGTATGTTCCTTGTCAACACATGAGTACTGTGACACAACTGATTGGCTCCTTGTGTTGCTTTTCTCTCTTCCGTACCTTTTCCCTTTCAGTGTTTTTTCTTTCTAGTCTGCCTGGAGTTCAGCTTTAAAGCTGTGTGGGAGCATGGATGTAATATTCCTCACACCTAACATGACTGTTATAGGCGAAGCTTTGCTGTTTGAATCTCTGAGGTGAATTCACATATTACTATAGATAATCCACCAGAGGCTATAAGGCACACAAATCCTTTGTCTTTCATCACCTACTAAATTCCCCATAGAGCAGGTGCACACAAACGTGCATTAAAATCCATATTTTCAAATATGTGAAGATGCCCGTAGTTTCTATGTCTACTCAGAGCAACAAAAAAGCTAAAAATATCAAATCTTAGAAGTCTGAAAGGTCAGTAATAAAATTCACAGTGCTGCAACAATCTAGCAATAACCCAGCTTTTGTGTTGTTATTTACTGAGACATTATGAAGACACCTTGCCATTGAGGTACCAAAGAAACAAGCTTTACTGGTATTTCAGTGGCATTCGCTTTGTTCATAAAATATAGTGATGATAATTAGAAAAACTGTAACCAGAGCAAACTTTACTTCTGTACAGAAAACACTGAGCGAGTGAAGGCACAGCTTAGAGGGTTTTTTACGATTAAAGTCATATTTATGTTATATCAGGTGTATCCCATCTAAGAGAGCATGGTCATTGACTATTACATTACATGGCATCTATGTAAACCAGGTAACTGATTTACATGAAGCTTACAGCTTTATATAGATCACAGCTCCGGGTACCTTACGTGCAGATTTCTGCAGAGACAACATTGGCTGTGGTCTTGAGTGGCAGGGCTGTCAGGGGCATCATGCTGCTGACTGTCAGTAACATATTCTTGTGTATAACAAAAGGTTTCACACTTTCACCCATCCTGCCAGTGCAGGTCTACATGGTTCTCTACTGCCCCAACACAGTTTTTTTAATTTCGTTTGTGGCATAATGTATTATGTACTGTAATTAACGTTCTCCCACTCTTGTTCATAGACCTAGAAATAAACTTCTAGAAGGGTATAGTGACACATTTTCCTAATCTTCTGGTTATGAATTCTAAGAATATTGAAGTAAAATTGTAAACACTTATTTTTTGGGCTCCTTTTGTACATAAAGATATCTGATCATGCCAATGCTATGCTAAGGGTAGCCAATCCACTATAGGAGGTAGGAGGGGGCTGACTCAGGATAATTGGCCTAGGAGAGCAGGTGGTAAAAAAAACCCAGCTTGCATACATATTTTTTACTTCACTTCAGAGACTTATAGTTTTTGTAGTTCTTATGGACTGCATGTAGTGTATAGGCTAACAATAGTGCATGTTTTATAAATCCGCTCAGCAGAGCATGGTAACGATTAGCCACCTCATTCAGTAAGTAATTAATCCACTTGTCTTCCTCAGAGAAACTAAACATATCATGCATTGTTGGCGAAGTCTGAGGACAGGTTAGAGAAACTATGTTTTATTGACCACCATTATTAAAGTGACATTAAACCCTCAGATTTTTTTAACATAAACCAATATTGTAATGTGTGCCTTACTGTAATCCATGGTTGTTTCCCTTCTCTTTGCTGCTCTTCCTTTTTAAATCTGTATCTCTTCTCATGCTGGGGGAGAACTTCCCTTTGCAGCTGACTTCCTCTTCTCTGAAATGTTACAAGGTATTTTTTTTCCTCTTTTTTTTAAACAAACTTTATTGCTTATGTTTTTTCATAAACAACCTATTCATTGAAAAAACATGAGCAATAAAGTTTCTTTAAAAAAAAAAGAGAATACCTGATTAGGAGAATCGATCAGACACAAACACAACAGAAAAGAGTAAAACAACGGCACATGCAGGCAGCAGCTGTTGCCAATCTAAAGTGGACGGGGATGTGGATGTCGGGAGGACGTCATCCTGTAGTCCTGGCTCAGGTCAGGATCGCGCACAAAGACACCATGTAACATTCAAGAGAAGAGGCAGTCAGCTGCAAAACGGAAGTTCTCCCCAGCATGAGAAGAGATAAGCATTTAAAAGGAAGAGCAGCAAAGAGAAGGGAAACTGCCATGGATTATAGTAAGGCACACATTACAGTATTGGTTTATGTAAAAAAATCTGAATGTTTAATGTCACTTTAAGTATATATTTTAATAAAGGTCATGTTAAGTTCAATTACTAGGAAATTAGAAGGACACCTTTCCTATGACCCTAGGTATACCTGTCAGTTGGACTCAAATAATAAAATAATATATTAATCATACAATACATGCAATCCACCACACTTAGATAGATCTACAGGCATTCATGACATCATTTAACTAGACAATATCTATTTATAATACATGGGTATGGAGACCATGGGAATCTTAAGACTCATATATTTTGCCACCCCAACATCAGACATATTGATTTACTATCTGGTCTCTCTGTGCACTGAAAATTCAGGCCTACATTTTGACATGAAAGCATTAAAAGAAATGCAAAACACCCAACTGAGATAGAAATAAATTAGATTTGAATGGAACTGTGCTTAGTATTCATGGATCTTAATGTCAAGCCAAGGGAAATGTCTATTACTGTCATGTTTGCTGTAGAACGAGTTGATACAGGTTCCTTAGGTTACTGCCATCAAACCTTGTCAGCACAGGCAATCACAAAAGGACGACAACCAGCCCATAGTCTCATTTTGCTTAAGCTATCAGAAGCAGCTGAATAATTCAAGTAATACCATGGGTGCAAATGTCCTTTCATTGTTGAGCCTGTGATGCAGAGTATAGTGACATTATTTTAATGATTGTAATCATTTATAGCATTTGATATGTTATTAGAATGTATTATATTATTACTTTAACTGCATTTGTACCTATAACAGTTTGTAGGCATAAAGTCTTGTTTCATTCCCTTACTATTTTTCATGTAATGTGAAAATTTGATGTATAAGTCGGAAAAAAAAATCTTTAAATTGAACTACATGGGGGAAACATAAAGCTGAACTCCAGGCACAAAAACTTCTGTGTAAATATATTCCTCATTAGCCAGAAAGGAAATACATTCTCATCACAATTTTCTTTTCTCCAAATCTAGTTATTACCTTCTAAGAGCAGCAGTGACGCTATCATTGTACTCCATATAGCCTGTGCAGAGAGCACAGCTCTGAGAGTGACCCAGCAGACCCACCCACTACATTCTACCTTCAGAAAGCTAGAGAAGGGAGCGGATAAAGACCATTCACCCAGCACACAGACAAAGATCAGCAGTGAATGGTCTTAACAGAGGAAACTCCAGCACAGAGGCAAAGTTTTTTGAAGAAATACAAAAATGCACACCAAGATTCAAATAGCAATACACATTCCCAGGGATGTCCCTACACTTTTCACCGCCTGAGTGTGGTGGCAGTGGCGTTGTTGCCCATTACGGGGTTTGGGTGGTGGTGCTTGTTCTGGGGGTGCTGGTGTACCTCTGGCTCTGTCTCTGGTGTCCTGTCCAGCTCACGGACATCAATGGTTGCTAGGAACTGGACGGGACGCCAGCCAGAGTGTCCTGCTCAGCTCCTGGGAACCTGTGACGTCAGTGAGCTGCTCAGGATGCCAGCCAAAGCATCACAGGTTGCTAAGAACTCTTAGTAACCTGGGACGCTCGGGTCAGTAAGGGGACAGGCCCCCCCCTTACATGACCCAATGAAGCTGCATAATTGTAGAGACGGCCTTGCACATAGCCGTTGTATTTGGACAATTTTTCCTATTCTAGATATATCCACTGATACAGAAATTATATTAGCACATTAACTACAGTCATTAACAATCATAACAATCACTAGAATTCTGGTACTAAGGTATAAAAAGACAAAACAAACTAGCAAAAAGGCTTAACTTATTGACTCTTTTATATTGGTTTCAACTGATTCTCATATTCCTCAGTTCATGAAAGTGTATCTGAAGCCACACTGAGGGGAAATCCCCTGTTAGAACATTGTCACTGAAACAGGTGTCCCATACCTCGGTTGGTGACCAATTTTGGATTTTCCTCTTACTTTTTGTCCTGCAGCAATGGTCACTAGAGCAAATAGAGAGGGCAAATCTTGCCAGTTGAAACACAGGCAGCCATAAAAATCTAAGTAGACTTTAACCACTTGAGTACTATCCTGTACCCCTTCATTACCAGGCCATTTTCAGTTTTCAGAGCTGTGATAGGCTGACTGATAATTACTTGGTCTTGCAACACTGTACCCGGAATAATTTATATAATTATTTATAATTTTGAGACAGATAGAGCTTCCATTTGTTGGTATTTAATAACTGTGTTTTTTGTTTTTAATTACATAAAGGAAAAATAGACCAAATATTTTGGGAAAATAAACTGGCATATCAAATAATAAATGCCAGGGCTGTATGAACACCTCCAAAATGACCCCTTTTTGAAAAGTAGACACCCTTAGATGATCTAATACCTGTATTTTAGTTATGGGAGATGCCCAGCAGACCTTTCCATCTGGGTTCAATGCTCTGTCCTCCTGCCGCAGAGTCTCACTCTTCCTGTTGCATTTTCCATACCATCAATCAAATGCAAACAAATTACAGATAACCACCTTGAAATAGTGGCAGCAGATGGGCAGAGCTGGGAACCTGGCATACATTTCACTGCTTGCGTCTTGGGAAAAAAGGTAATTCTGCCTACAAGCCTCCATGCAAAACTGAAATGTATGTGTTTCGGTGGACAAGCCTTTTAAAACATGGAGCTTGGTTATGGTGCAATAGATATAGCACATAATTATCGTACAGGTTATACACAGTGGGAGAAGAAAGTGAAGATGTGCCAATTTGAAGGATAAGGGAGGCGAAGGCCTTAATATACAAGTCACTAGAGACAGGATGAAGCTGAGATGTACAGGAGACGGAAGGGGTAAAGGGTTAAAAACGATTCCACAATCATATTTATTAAAACCCCCACCTGAATCTGCTGCTTACATTCTATTGCTTATGAATAATTTTGTTATTTAAGATCATCTTTCCTCCCCCTTCTCTGTTGTGAGAGGAAGGGAAGGGCTCTCAAATGTAAAAAGGTGTGATTGGCCAGCTGATACAATGTACACTGTACATCCACTCTGATTGTGTCTGTACATTGTGTTGGTAATCTAAGCTGTCTAATGACAGCTCGATCACATACACTCAACTTGTGCACTGGTCTCTCTCCTGAGTGTGTTTTCTGCGTTTGTCAGCGACACTTCAGAAATATATGTCCACCTCCCTTTATGGCAAGGGTGGTGGTTAAAGTTACCCAGTGATTGTTGGAAATGACTTATTCTACATTAGTTAATCCATCACCTAATTAACTGACCCTACTTGAAAGCCTTTAGAGAGAGAGAGAGAGTCAAGTTACATAGTTACATAGTTAGTCAGGTTGAAAAAAGACACAAGTCCATCAAGTTCAACCTATAGAGATAAGAGAGAGAGAAAAAAAAAACTAACACAGAACGCTATGCCCACAATTACCCACTGTTGATCCAGAGGAAGGCAAAAAAAACCTGATAAACATGGTTTAATTTGCTCTAAAGGGGGAAAACAAATCTTTCCTGATCCCATAAGGCAATCGGATATTCCCTGGATCAACAATCCACGGTGCTTAATAAACCTATAAGAACTCAATATCCATTAATATTCTGTGCATTTAGGAATACATCCAGAATGGTTTTTTTTTAAACAGTTAACTGAGCCTGCTAGAACTAGCTCCTGGGGGAGTCTGTTCCGCATTTTCACAGCTCTAACTGTGAAGAATCCTTCTGTATGCTAAGGTTAAACCTCTTTTCCTCCAGACACAAAGAGTGCCCCCTTGTCCTTTGCAGTGACCTTAAAGTGAATAATTTGGCACCAAGCTCACTATATGGACCATTTATGTATTTATACATGGTCATCATGTCCCTCTTAATCGCCTGATCAACAGACCCTAGGTTCAAGGTAGGCAGCGAGCATTAAAAAATATAGCTATCATCTTTATTAGGAGCCTTTTCTTTCTTGTTCCTGGTTCCCTAAATTAGCCCAATGACTACAAGATAAGACATCATCATCACTACAGTATTTAGTTGCAGAATTGCTTTGCTCTTACTTGGAAGCATTATAGTATTATTTTTCTAAGCAGCACAACTGGATATATCTATTTTTCATTGTATAGAAGAGTGTTTACATCCATGATGTGGAGTTGGCCTCTCTGTGATACATGCTTTTTTCTTACTATCCCATGCAACACATAAATTCTTTTCATTCTTATTCCCATCATTCCATTTCTCTTTCCTATCAGAGTGAAATTGGACACAGCCCTCCTCCTGCCTACACCCCTATGTCAGGAGTAAGTATTCCACCATAGCCTTTAATCTTTGTCTTGACTTTGACCCTTTGGTTGTTTTTTTGGTTTGTCCTACTATTAGCTTTGCCCAAGTGTTTGTGTTTTAATTTTGCCATTAATATACTATAACACGCTGTCAGCCAAGCTCGACATTTAATCTGACCAGAATGACCTTGGTACCCCCTGACCCTTTCCTATCCTTGGTGTGTATGTATCTCACGCCTTACTTGTCATACATCTCTTCCATATCTTTGAATGTCCACTGTTAGTGCCATTGAAAGGCTAGCTGAACAGTGCAGGGTCTGATGCTTAAGGAAGAAATCCTAACATGATAAATGCTGACAGTAAAACAACGTATTATTAGGGGTGGATGAGAGGTTTGAATAAAATGCATATTTTTATTGGCAGGTGTATAGTCCACTACATGCATCTGTTGTTGGAAACAGCCTTCATTACCAGCTACAACCTCAAAATTTAAGGTTGCCATTCTTTTTCTTTCCAGCCATGCATTTATAAGCAAAATAATGCCCACTCGGTTAAACAGCTATTCACTTTACAAAAGCATGAATTAATTTTGTGTTTTGCATGGAGTCCTTGTGAAAATTTAGGAATCGTAGATTCATGTAGTCACTTTAGCAGCATCATTATTGCGTTGCTTAGTTATTATTCCTTATAAATAAATCAAATACCTAACTTCTTCATTGGAGTAAAATCTGTCAATAACAAAGCTAGTGTGGACTCTTACCAAACATAGCATTTATATAGACATGGATGGGATACTGCACATGACATGGACCAAATAGTACTGCTTTAAGAAGTGCTTAAACAGCTGTCATGAATAACTGTTCAGTTCTTCAAACAATATGTGTATATATATCCGCTCTCCTGTTCTATACCCTATCAATGATCCCACCCAGCTTCGGTGTACCTCAGTGCCCCACTGTTATTAACAAAATGTTAGTTTTTAAAATGTTAACAGTGATAACTTTTCAGTTCTATTTGTGAAAATGGCAGCACCTACCATAACACTCATTCCATGTCAGCTTATTTCAGGAAAGAACTCAGACTTTTAGGGTTAGTTCACACCAAAATGCTACAATCACTATTTTGATCGGACTGGATCGCATGCATAATGTGCCAGGCGATCGCATTGCGGCCAGAGGGCGTGGCTACGGTGCCATTCACTTCAATGGCCTGCCACCCCTCCTGCCCCACTAAAAAGTGAGCCGTCCGCAATGCGATGCAGTGCATTCCGTCCAGAATCGGACCGGAACGCACTGCATATGGTGTGAACTAACCCTTAGCTATAATAGACTAAAACCTTCAACTCACTTCCTGTCTGGTGAAACCATTGTCAGGACAGTAAGTGAGGGGAAATTCCTCTAATGAACCACAGATAGTAGTAGAAAAAAAATGGGAGCTATAATCCTTCCCTGCTCTGTCTAAAAAAATTGGACTTGACAAACACTTTAACGAGCTGAGACTAAAATATTGAACTCCCCCTGTCACGTACCTCAGTGGAGTCTGAGGTGTCGAGGGCAGCCTCTCTTACAACTCTGGTCCTGGGGCACCTGGATTGGGCACAGGAGCACCGGGGCACAGAGGGGCAGGAGTGCCAGTTGAAGACAGATCCGCAGAGCAGGGGATGCAGAGATGGGTGCAGGTCCAGGCAGGCAATGGATCAAGCAGAATCGTCAGGACAGGCCAAGGTCGTCAGCATGCGGGCAACGCAGTACCAGAGGATGAAGCAGGAACAACGTCAGGAACAAGCCGAGGGTCGAAGCACTGGAGAGAAGCAGAAAGGTCAAGCCAAGCCGGGTCAATAACATAATGGATACTCAGGAACAGGATGCAGGAACTCACAGGGAAGCTGACAAATCTGACAGCAAAGGAGGATTGTTAATCACAGCCTTTATAGCCCAGAGAGTGCCAAACACTCAAACAATACGTCGGCGTGCACACGAACGCGCATACTCGCGCACGTTCATGCAGAGACGCTGCACCTGATACAACTCTATGAGCTGCACCATGCGCAAGCCGCAGTGTAAGAATCCTGGCTACAGCTCTAGTTCTGGCTTCTTGACACCCCCTCCGTGACAGTACATGCTACCTACACCTGGCTACCTGCTGAACTATCTATAGGAATAAAATGCAAACACCTGCACATATCATTTTGTGTCATCATTAAAGCACTTGGAACCTTAAGTCACTCTAAACAACAAATTAAGGAAATTGTGGGAGCTCTATCTTTCCTGTCCAGTTTCACAACACAGGACTCTAGTGTATAACCTGGGCTCCTGTCAGCCTCCCAAAATATTTGTAGCAAGCAGTCAGCACATGGTATAGATCCACCTTCCAAAGCCTTCTTTAATAATTCAAAGCATAAGACATAACAGCAGGTAGATCCAACATGCTGACACATTTCAGCCCCAAGGGCCTTAAAGGAGAACTATGGGGTTAGGGCTTTTCCCCATAGTTCTTCTTAGGGTAACAGGAGGACACAAACTAGCATCCTCCCGTCACCCTAGGCTCAGTGCTACTGCTCGCGGTATACTGAGACGCCGCAGCTGAAGCGGATCCCCAAAATTGTGCCGGGATCCGCCCAGCTGTGTGACTGACAGCTGGCTCTGCCTATCTAGAGGTAGAGCCAGCTGTACACGCCCCCTCCGCCGTCCGTTCTGCCAGTCAGCGCTGGCGGATCGGAGCTGGCAGGGGGAATCCAGCCCCTCCCCTGTCACGGCAGAGAGCCGTGACAGGATCGAGAGGTGAGCGAACGCCGGTATGTGTTCGCTCACCTCCCGATCTACTGAGCCGACCTGTGACAGTCTCATTGTCACAGGTCGGCTAGAACTATGAGGTGAGTGAAAAGCACTCACCTCATAGTTCTCCTTTAATCATAGCTCAACTTAAAGTAGATACATTCCTCAAAACAATCCTGGTTGTCTGGAGCTTCCCCACCCCTTCCTAAATGGACCATCTCTGTGATGGCCAGCTCCTCTGACCAATAGGGATTGTATGTGATAGAAAAGGCAATTAGTGGCTGTAGTTTCTAGAAAAGTATAAGTGGCTAATCCCGTCTCTGTAGACGGTTTAAATGTTTTTTCAAATGACAGGTTTACTTTAAAGTAATAATCTGTTAATTCTATATGAAATATTATTTTCCTGGTTTTCTTTCCAATATCACATTTGTAAGAAGGGTGGTGTAACTGGTTAGCTTAGTGACTGAAATCTGACAGCTCTCCACTGCCCTTAAAATAAAATGTCCTATTCCCACAGCTTCTGAACCTCCCTTCCTGTGTTCCCTGCTCATTAAATAACCAAGTTCATGTCCAGATTTATGAATACTCATTTAATAAGGCCTGTTCAATTCAAACTTCCAGCTCATCCATCAAAATATCATTATTTATTAGTGTATAATATCTAAGTCATTAGTAGCCTACCTGTTAAATCTTTCTAACCTTGGGGAACTATGTGCTCTGAAGAGGCTTTTGTCAATGGCTGTTCTGTATCAGTAATATGCTATGGCAGCAAAGACAGTAGTCCATTATTGAATGAAAAAGCACCCTTATTGAACTAAACCATTACTGATTATTCTGTACCCATAGTTACATCATTTTTCTGTTATGGCTTTGCAGCTCTATATTTATATGATGCCAACATATTGCAGCAACAAATGGCAATAAAATAACTTTAGAGTTTAATAAGAAAAGAAAATGATTTTAGAAGCATTAGTTTCTTCTCAATTGTGAAAATTAGGATTTTAAACTAGAAGATGAGTGGATTAGAAGCCCAATATACCCTAAGAATATTAGTTAGTAAAGAATACCCCATAATTACTATAATACCCTGATGTTTGGGTGTCTTCTTCTGCAATGCATAAATAACATTAGACATCAAACAGTTCGTTAGTTCGTTATGAAAGAAACGTAAAAGGAACAGCCTGGAACATCATTAATATAGAGTGTCCAGTACCATCACAGAAGGGATAGAGAATAAGAAGACAGCACAGTAATTGAATCAATCAGTCATTTGCTTTCTGATGCTGGGCCCAGGCTATAGGTCAGCAAGTCATCAAAAGCTGTGGCAAAAACACTAATTACTACTCTACAGGACAAAGCTGTTAACTCACGGCAGTGTTTAACTCTCTGAGAACTGAAGTAATAAAAGCAGTCTCACTCATTAAACAGGTATAGGGGTATTCAGTAAAGCAGTGCATTAACGGTCATGCTATAAGTACAGTGACAATTAGCAATCACATTTCTGTTTACCCAAATCAGATCAGTAACCGAGAAAGTAGGACTGGTCGCAATAGCTTGTTATTCTGAATATTGACTTTAACGTATAAGCCTGAGAGTCTCACGCTGCTATTTAATCATTTGGAGCTCTGCGGTGAAACAAAAATATCCACCTTTAAACTTTTCAATTTGCTTTGCTGCTGCCATACATTCTGCCCTCTACTTTATTTAGAATGTAGTAGCTTGGAAAATCAGAGGGTGTGATCTAAGCACCATGACCTTCATAATTCAGAAAGGCGTACTAGTGTCAATGACAAAAAGTTGGTCCTTCATAGCTGGTAAACTGGCACCAGAATTGTATACAATGCATACAATGCTGAATTTAAGGTTGATTGGTATCAATCAACTCAAATACTATTTATACATTAATATAAACTATTTGTTTTATTCTAGGAGTGATAGAGATTATTTACTAATTACAATATTTTTGTATTTAGGTTGTAAAAATATTAGAACTGCCCAGCAGTCATATTCTGGATATGTTTAAGGGCCTGTTTTTACACCATGTCTGGATCATGTCCAGACCAGAACAGTTTGTTTCCAGACCAAAAAAGCATCCCTATGGTATTTCTGGGCTCTGTTCACACCAGTGCAGTCCGTTGTGGACCAGACACAAAAATACTGCTTGTCTCACTGGGGTCTATTCACTAAGCTGACGTAGGCAGCCGAGTGACTAACCGACCCGAAGCGAAGTGAGCCGAACGCTGTTCGGCTATTCACTTCAGGCTGGTACGGCTGATTCCAGCTGTATATCGGCTGAAATCAGCCGTACATCGAGTGGCTTTGGCTGGCTTCGGGTCGGCCGAACATGCTCACCATGTTCGACTCCAACATCTGGACCGGCTAAGCCACTCGCTGCTGTTCGGCCTATTCTCATAGATGCCCAACAGCAGTGAGTGAATTGGCGAATGCCGCCGCTCTGCGGCATTCGGCTTGGCTGTTCTGCTCGGTACCTCTGTGGTACTGAGTACAATAGAAACACAGTTTAAAAAGTAGTAAAAAATAAAATAGAAAACGATTGGGCGGAGCTAGCAGTGACAGCTGTTTTCTATTGGCCGGGCGGTTCTGCTGCCGTCAGAATAAAAAAATAAAAAAATCAACATAGGAATTCATAGCTAGATTCCTATTGACTATTTCACTTTGCAATAGCCAATTGCAAACTTGCTATTGCACCCGCCCTCTGCTGCTGTCAATCACCAGAGTGGGACCTGATGGAGAACTGCAGGTCCCCTTCTGCTCATTGAAAGCAGCAGTGGGCGGCTGCAATAGCTAGTTTGCTATTGGCTATTGCAAATTGAAATAGCCAATAGGAATCTAGCTATGCATTCCCTGGGGTGATTTTTTTCTTTTTTTTTTATTCTGAAAGCAGCCAACAGCTCCGATGTCAGAAAAATAGAAAAAAACGAGCAGGGAAAGGTTTACTCTGCTTGATCGAGCAGAGTGAACCTTTCTGGCAGAAAGTGTTTATCTCCCGGGCGGCCAGGAGTCATATTAGACTCCCAGAGCGTCCGGGAGAGTAATGACCGATGGCATTCCTGGTTACTAGGTAACCAGGAACGCCATCAGTCATTACACACTGAGAACACGGAGAGGCTGCTCTCAGTGTGTAATGCCAGCGTCCCTGGTTAGCTGGTAACCTGGGGCGCTGATCTCTCAAAGTGGCCGGAGCCAGCCGTGAGATGACGGCTGGCTCCGCCCAGCTGTCAGAAGCAGGCTCTCTAAACCTGGCCTTAGGCAGCCAGTCAATAAACATATGCCTGAATTAGTAAAACTAAATACTGGTGTGCTAAAAGGCAATACAATGAGCTGTCTATACTTGTATTAATACTTTATGTGCTCAATAAACATATGATGGGGGGTTAAGGTTTGGCTCAGTTATAGGCAATACTGTATGTGATATGTTTGCATACACTCTCAGTGTTATTTTTGTGAATCCCGACAAACTCTTGCATGTACTGGAAGCATAGAAAATGCTAACAAAATATACTTTTTCTTTGGATTTCATTGTTGTGTTTATTCCCTGTGACATGTGAACAGGTGGCGTAGCATGCTTTCATTATCACTAAGATATTTGGCTATTAATCTTTGTCACTGTCATGGTGTGCATTATGAAGTGTCATAAAGATGAGGAATATATCCATTCTGAAACAAAATGTATGGTGCAAGCAAGCAAGGTGTGTCAAAAGTCAAGGAGAGGGAAAGTTGTCCAGCCCAACCTATCATAACAACCTGGACTGATACAGTCTAATGTAGAATGGCGTGGTTTTCTAACTATACCTGATACATTTAGACAACACATGTGGCCAATAAATAGGAGCTAAATAACAAGAGTGCAATTGTAAACTTTAGGATCTTCACATTAGGATCTCTGCCTGAATACTTGTCCCATCTAGCAAACTTGGTCCCATACAGTATTGTCTTTTTGTTTAGTGGACATATCCTAGTTGTCATCATCATCATCAGTCATCCTAGTAATCTAGGCACCACGTTTTTCACTGTTCTTTATGCTTTGGTAGGTTAAGATCTAACTAACTTAGATAAAAAAAACATCCATTTTTAATAAACAGCCTGCTATACTATTCTGTAATCTCTCATTACAGAGGAAAAGGTTTTAAATCATAGCAGTTTATGATTATCCTTATGACAGCTGCATTGAAGAAACGGACCATTGGTTGCTTGCCAATCAATACAATTGTAAAATAGCTTTTAACCAAAATGATACATATCTAAATCACAGAATATTATGGAATATAATCTATGTAATTAACTTTTGGTTTTCCTTGCACAATACATAACAATCACTAAGTGAATTGGTAACTGTAGACAGTAATTGAAGAACAGTGTTAAACCTCCAATCGAACTTTAAACTGAATAGTGAATCTTCTACTGCAGTAGATTGAAGACTGTAGACATTCAGCCTTACAGATGTTGGGCAATTAGTTCCACTTGGTTAATCTTATGAGTATGGACTCTGCCACAGGCTGTTAGAGCAGGACATGTAGTGATGTATGTAACCATGCTATGGGCAGGCATTATTAACTCAATAAAGTCATCTGTATCAAATAAAGCAAATGTGTAAAGCAACACTTTGTCACTCATGTGCATAAAGTTTTCCTTGCTGCATCACCTGCTAACTGACCTTAATTTTAAAGCTATTGCATTCCTTTTTGTCCATATTTTTAGCATTGCCTAGCTGTACAGCTTCACTTTCCGCTATCGTTACCCATTCTTGATTAAGTTATTATGGGTAATGTAATGTATACCACATTAGAGGACATGTTTATAAAGCGGCAAATTGTTGCTCTTTTGCTAGTTTCTTGGGTTCTTTGCAATCATCAGCCATTTTTATTAGGCAAATCTTTGTTTTAATAATTATTCCCTTTGGACACCCACTATGCTCAATTATCTTAAGTCCATGTTCGCCGCCCCATTCGACAAGCCTTCCCAACATGCAGAGGAAGATCTTTAAATATTATCTTTATTTGCACATGCTTGCATTAGCCCTCTGCAACAGCCAGCAGAAATCTGTATAACTGATCTATAGATAAATGCAGGCTAGGTTGTGTATCTGGGGCCAATAGCTTTGGAGTGCTAGTCTCCGGAGGCATCAAGGGGCTGTTTATAGTGGTAAGAGTATTCCTTCGTCGTAGAAGCAACAATTCCTGCAGTGTCGCCAAGATCAGAGGATGATGGGAAAGTAATAAAGGTCTATTAATGTCAGAGATCCAAACCCTCAAATTCTATGGATACCCAAACCTTAAATGGTTGGTGGGCATGCCAATGAAGCATCCAAGCCACATAGTATCTATATACATCAGG
The DNA here is from genome assembly GCF_000935625.1 of Nanorana parkeri. NCBI lineage: Eukaryota > Metazoa > Chordata > Amphibia > Anura > Dicroglossidae > Nanorana > Nanorana parkeri. The sequence goes on along the minus strand of NW_017306948.1, from coordinate 114,887 downwards.
TACTGCTAGACCACCCCTGGTCTTCGGATAATTCAGAAGCGCCCAGGACAAATGCTGACGTTTATCATTCCAGACAAATTTAGCTAGATCCATCTCTTAAGTCTTGAAGTAATGCCTCAGGAGAGAAATGGGTATGGTTTGGAAGAAATACAATAATCTAAGAAGCATATTCATTTTCAGGAGAGCGATCCTGCTGAATCATGTAAAAGTAAGAGAGTGCCATTTCTGCTAGTCTGCTCTCAACTTCTGCTAAAGTGGAATAAAGTTAAAAGAATATAGGTTCATCAATTGGGCAGGGAGTTGTATCCCTAGATTTTTGAAGGAGGAATCGCTCCACTAAAAGGGATAAAGACGTTTCAGGAAATCCACCATAGCAGACTGAGAGGAAACATTTAAAGCTTCAGATTTGTTATAATCAATTTTAAGATTAGAAAGAAGCCCATATTCTTTAAATAAGACCAAAAGTCTGCGAAAGGAGGATTTGGGTTCAGTGATAAAAAAGAGCATTTCGTCCACAAAAGCCGCATTTTTATGTTCTTCCTTCCCCACTTGTATGCCTTTAATAAGAGGATCATTCTGAACGAGTCTAAGAAAGGGTTCCAAAGTCAAAACAAAAAGAGTAGGAGATAGTGGGCAGCTTTTCCGGGTGACTTTCTTAACTGGAAAATAAGTAGACAAGTAACCCGCTGTCTTAACTCGTGCAGCCGGTCTAGAGTAAATCGTCTGGATCCAGTGTAGCATTCTATGTCCCAAACTTATGTGACGAAGAACCGTAAACATAAAATCCCAAGAAACCCTGTTGAACACCTTCTCCGCATCGGTGGACAGTAGAATAGTATCAATGTCTCTAGATTGTGACCAGTAATTATCTTTATAAATAGGTTTAATATATCTATTTGTACTTTATTATGTGTAAGTGTTTTAACAACGTGGGGGATCATTATCAAAAGCGTTGCAGCCATTGCATCCTTTATTGTGCTGCAGTTTGCTAATTAGTGATAGAAATGTACATTATTGCTTTCCAACCGTTATTTTATTGGGTTATGTGAAAGTGTGGCAGATATGCTAAAGATTTTCCAACTTGTTGCAATTTGCCTAAAAAATAGCTTTCAGAAAAGCATTTAAGGAGCCTTTTCAGATAACTGTGCCTGTTTATAAATTGGTTCCCATGGCTTTTTAATGATGATTCAGATTGCTGCATCAATTCTGTGGCAATCTTTTTCCAAAAATGGCCAGACATTTTTGCACATTGGTGACAGACATTCCCAAAACAAGAAGTTGCTGAATGCTAGAAACATTCAGCCACAAAAGATAGAATAGGTATTGTATATGATTTGCACACATTCACCTCGTGTGACATTTGTCAATAGAGCGCAACTGTGTTCATGAATGTCCCTCATGGTATCTTCATATTATCATCCTGGTATACAAATTATTTCAGATTTGTAATTTTAGTTTGATATTTAAAGGGGAACTACTGTATTTGTAAGTTGTGCTCAGTAGGTACCTTTTGTCATGTTTTTATAGCTCACTGTGACTCGATCAGCTTGCATCTTTTGTTGACCTTAGTTCAGGGACTGAACTATACAATGTTGCTACGTATGGGTTATTTCACACTTTTATTATTGTATGCCCCAATGTACTACATACACTGTGCATTTCTTTTAGATACAGTTCTAAACTCAATATTATTATATTTTGTTATATATTGGAGCAGCATTAACATTTTATATTAGATTTATGTAATGTTTCCATGCAACATGAAAGCTGTTTCCTATTTACTGACATCATTTTAGAATTCTTGAAATGCCTACTGAGAAAGTGGGTGGAGTTATAAAGCAGTTGTGTAACACAGAACTTAGGATAGTTAAAGTCTTTTATTTCTCTGCGCATCTCTACATTCTATGTTATGTGGCCAATTTTGTCATGGTGGTATAGTTTTGGTTGGTGTCACAGAATAATCAGCAGTAGGAATATAAACTATAATATATTCCAACACTGAAGATTTCGCAGTTCAGATCAACAGAGTTAAATATGATATTAAACTTTTTCTGTTGTGAAATGTTAAACTTATACTCATACTTTATTTTTTACAGAATCAGTTTGTATACAGAGATGGAGGCTATACCACTCAAGAATCTGTGACTCTGCCATACAGACCAGCTGCATGTCCCATACCAGAGGTCCCTACAGTGCTGGGTGCCACTGCAGAAGTCTTTGAAGACATATGCTGTAACGGAACCCTGCGCAAACAAAACACAGAGCGGGTTTCAGAGGAAAGCAGCCTACAGAGGTATAGTGCCGACCCCACTGCGTTTGTAAGAGAGCGCAACTCTCGAGGTGTAGTAGGAGAAGATGGTTATATGACTCCTATGAAAGAGAAGCCCAAGACAGGTGGGTTACCTGGATGAATGTTGATGAATTATACAGCAAATTGTTTAGTCTCTACATGTTGTTGTTTAAAGCTGACCATTACATACAAGCAAGGTCTGATTACTTACTGAGCACCATTCGTCTCCATGGCAGTACAGAAAATTAACCTTTAGGGAGAAAAAGTTTGCAAAACAACTTACCTTAACCCTAGCTTCTGTACTGCAGGGGCTGGCGTTGCCATCTTTCTGGCGGGATCTCGGGGAATGCCGAGTAGCCCAAATCTTGCAAGAAGATGCTACTGCATTGTGGTGGAGCGTGATCTTATGAGATTTTATCTACTCGCCATTCTCCAAGATCTCGCTGGAAGAATGATGATGTTATCCTCGTCTTGGTGCCATAGCGGAAGCTGGGGTACGGTGAGTATATTAACTAACTTTTTTCACCCCAGGGTTTTTTTTAAGTTACTGCCTCAGTAAATAGTGACACTTTTTTTAGTGCAAGGTCTGCTTTAATTGCTTTTCATTTCTGTGATTACTATACATTTCCTCTTTTATAGGGTTAGCGCATATTGTATTAGGTAGTCATAGTAAGTCAAACGTTATGTCTATTAGATCAGTTTAAGTGAATCAGATTGAAAAATCAAGAATCAACCTGACTCACTCACATTCACAATTGTGTAAATTGAGGATGGGAGAGTTTTAACACCTCTGGGGTAATTAGACATTCATCAGCAGCTGTGGTTATGACCATGAAAAAAAATAATCAAAAAACATCTATATGCATTTAGATTGGACTACACGGTCTGTAAATAGGGTGTCTGTATAAAGTCAGTTTTATAAAAAGTCAGCAAAAGTCAGCATCTGCACATTGTAGGGTACCACAGCTACAACATAAAGTTTTATACTTCACATGAGTGGACCATATTGAAAAATTATATTTTGAAATCTGTAAATGAAGAGCAGAAAAGAAGGGGTAGCTCACACTTAACTTCTCTCCACAGCAGTGGCGTAACAACC
>NW_017306948.1:99316-110859 GCF_000935625.1 Nanorana parkeri | reverse complement strand
GGTGTAGAGCTGTGGGGGGGGCACTGGCCGCTGGGCAGTGACAAGCGGGCCCAGCAAATGAAAGATTTACAGGCTGCAGCGGTGTGGAATCCCGGGTGCTAAGTTGCTTTCTACATTTAGTCAAGCAGGACTAAATGTAGTGTTAGGAAGCCAATTGTTTATTTACAATAAGGCTCCGGGCTCCGTCTTCCCCCTCCCGCCGAGTCTCTCTCCTAAATGGCGGCCAATGCGGGGAGCAGAGCGGCAGGGTTAAAAGTAACCCTGCCGCTCCGTGTACACAGTGAGAGGGGAGAGCAGTCTTCCCCTCTAACCTGGTCAAGCAAAACAAATGACAAACACTCAACAATTCGTCACCAGCTATACAGTAAGGTGCACACGAAATGGGCTTTGAACAGTAAAACAGTAGAAAGGTATCATGGCACCCAATTTGAAATCTTCTGCCCCCATGTGCTCCAAGATGGAGACTCTTATAGTTTAGAGTTAGGACCGCACTATAAGAGGTGCCTTGGCGCGGCTGTGCGGCTTTCACATTTTCTGCAGAAGACGTGTATCCAAACCTCTGTTATTAACCTTAGTGGTGAGACAAGTTGTTTTACATGCTGGTTTGTGAGTGTGTCATGATACCTTTCTACTGTTTCCCCTCTAACCTGCCACAGGAGTTCCAGCACAGGGTCAATAGAGAGAACCTGTCACCTCCAAATGCTATCACGCAGGGGCTTGTTAGCTCCTGTGTGTTAGCAATACAGTTAAGTGAAAAAAATAATAAAAAAACAAATAATAAAAATTAAAAAAGTAAAAAATAATAGGAAAAAAATGGTGATTAAAAAGTAAAAAATATCATGGCCCACTTGCCATGATAACCAGTTGATTGCAGGCTCCATCCTTACAGGGACCCAGGCTCCCCTGCATAGAAGGAGGACAGGAGCCTGCCAATCAGCTTGTTACTATTCCCTGGGTGATATTTGGGGGGCGTACAGGGACAATGAGGGCATGCTGGAACTTGTAGTTCCCTGGGTAATATTTTGTGGGTGTACAGGGACAATTAGGGTATGCTAGGACTTGTAGTTCAATTACGATATGTCCTAGCATGCTCTCATTGTACCCGTACACCCCCACATATCACTGGGGGGCGCAACATTTTGTTCTGCCCCGGGCGCCCGTTACTCTGGTTACGCCGCTGCTCTACAGCCAGTGACAGCAGACCAGTCCATGATTCTCATGGGGTGAGGGGAATCTCTGTTGGGCCCACAAGCATTGTCAAATATGCCAGCCTTTCTGACAAAAACTAATTTGGAAGAATATTGATCTAGGCTTCAAAAGAACGTACACATCTGCTCGCCCAGAATTCTCTAATTTCTAGAGTGTGCAGGACTGAACTTCAGATGAACACACATCATAATATTATTTTTCCACTGTTTCAGCTATAGAATAAATAGTCTACACACTTCTTACAATTGCTGTATGCAATATCAATTTCTATATACAATAACTAATAATTCAAACCATCGTGTAATAAAAATGCTTTTTCTGAAACCTCTCTGTTATCTCCTTTAGATTACTTGAGCCCAGTGGAAGAGAATCCTTTTGTTTCCAGAAGAAAAAATGGAGATCTTCAAGCTCTAGATAATCCTGAATACCACAATGGACCTAGTGGGCAGCCAAAATCAGAAGATGAATATGTCAATGAGCACCTTTATCTTAATTCCTTTGCCAAGCCCAAGGAGAATCCAGAATATCTGAAAAACAATGGACTTACCGTGCCAGAAAGAGCCAAGAAGGCATTTGATAACCCAGAATACTGGAATCATAGCTTGCCACCCAGGAGCACCATCCAGCATCCTGATTACCTGCACGAGTACAGCACAAAATACTTTTATAAGCAGAATGGACGTATCAGGCCAGTTGTGGCTGAAAACCCAGAATATCTGACCGAGTTCACTCTAAAACCAGGCACTGTCCTTCCCCCTCCTCCCTACAGGCACCGGAACACTGTTGTGTAGGAGTTTCAGTATTATGAAAATAGGGAGAAATCCCTACTCTTTTTGGATACTCTGAGCCCTCCCTAAGAGCCACCTTAATTACTCTGGTGTGCTTCTCCATGCCAGATCACTTGCATCAGAAGGTTAAAGAATGCTATAGATTTTGTATTAATATTATTTATTAAGGAGAGCACTTGATGAAGTATCCAGACTGGCAGCTTGCTCTCTGTGGATTGAGACAACTTTGACTGTCATTTTAATGACCAAGCATCAGTAGAAACTCTATGAAGCAGAAGTACTTTATTTACTTACCTTTATTTTTCCTGCAGCAAACAGTACAGCGTATCAGCTCATTATATCATTCATGTCAAAAATCACAATGTTTAAGCCCTAACGCTTGTTTCTTATTCCACTAAACAAGACCATTCAATACCGTCTTCCACTGCCAGTTCCTACCATTAACTAGGTACCAGTAATAATTAACAATGATATTAATTATTCCATGCTGGTGGATAAGACATGCAGGGTCCCATTTTTGTCTGCATAACATGTGGTAAGCACTATTAATGTTAATATCCATATTCTTCTCCAGAATTCAGGTTTACTTGTTACAGCTCCATAAGAATGCATTGTCTTGGTTAAAATATCTTGCTCAGAGCATTCATGTTTGGATCTACAAGGTGAAACTATACAGTTCTTCTGCTTCATACTTGAAGGACTTGCTGGTGCTGATCATAAAGTCCATGGGTTAGACTAAACCCTACTTGTCCCATTTTGAGGACGATGTGTTGTGCCATTAAAGTTTCAAGGCGTTCTGAAATGTCTATACATTCTATGGATATAAGCTGGAAAAGGATATTTTTTTTTTTCTGATTCATCCAAGAAGTCCTAATTACAAACAAGAAACAGTGATGTACAAAAGCCAAGCTAATGTTTATATTTTTTATTTATTAAACCCCATTGAATTTGTCAGTATCATATTGTATAATAAGACAAGGAATATAGCCTCCAATAAGCATACCGCCATGGTTTAAATATTCATCTCATAATACAGTGCATCTCTACCACTGGCACTAGAAAAAGCCTAACTAAAGATACTGGAGAAGAAAATGAGCAAAGTTCCATCCTCTTGATCTGGAGTCTCATCTGCAGTAAATGTGACATAAGTGTTTGTAGCCATGCGCTTTTGTTTAAATATTTCTTCTGTATCTTCACCAGCTGAAATACCACAGGCTGGTAAACAATGAGAGAAGCAAGACTTGGAATGTAGCTGTTACTTGCATTCTTTTGGAAATTAAGATGGTTCTGGAGTTAGCCAGTGGTGATTACAAGTGAACTGTAAGGAAAAAATAATGCAGCAGGGAATTGCAGACTTTAGAAAGTCCGTTTTGCACTTAAATGGTTATTTTTGTCCTTTGACAGACAGTTGTGTTTTTTTTTTTAATATATATTTTTTTTTCGTTATTTCGTGCTTTGATTTTTGAATGAAGCAATATGAAAGCAACCAGCAAATTAAGCGATGAATACTGGAATGTGGACAAAAAAAAGGTTAATTTTCTTGAGTATAAGCTATAGAATTATACATTATGTATCATGTTAGACAGGGCGATACAGGTTAGATTATGGGAGTTTGAGATGTTCGGTTATGAAAAACATTGTAACTAAGTAATTAGAACTGGAGGAAATGAAAATTGGTGTCATTGTCCATATCAATCAATCAGTTTAGCAACCAGGAAAAATTAGAGATGCCTAAATACATCTTGTTTCTCCAGTTTTGGGAAATTCAAATTTTTCACCTACAGCTGATTTTAGCAGCTACACCTAGTCACTTTTGAGGCTTCTTCATATTGATGAAGAGGGTGCAGGTACTACTTGGGTCTTCCTGGAGCTTGCCTCTTAAGGTTGGGGACACGAATATCCCCGTTCGATTTACACCATGATCTTTTAATTTTGTACTTTTTGGGGATTAATTAAATTGATTACTGGGAGAGATTGGTCTGATGTATTAGACTGCTTCAATTTTGAGAACCTCGCCTTGAAAAGCTGCAGCTAGTATATCTTATCTTATAAAGGAGCATAAGAGTTTCTCCAAAAAAAGAAACTTAGAACAATGTTATTTCATGAACAGAACAACTACTTTTGATAAGATTTAAATTGTTCTACCATAATTATAGTTGACATTATACTTTATAAAAAGGTTTTTATTTTTTTCTTATTTTTTTGGGGTGGGGGGTAAATATATTAGAAGCACAGACAAATATATATTGTATGCCTCACTTTATGGTTTTTTTTTTCCAGTTTTCTTTTGTTTTGCATTTTTTATATGATTGTCATAGTTCCATGCGATCTGTCTTTGTACATTGTGTAGAAATGTGAGTACATGTATTGTAGTATTAAAGTGTTACATATACATTTATGAATTTATGTGAACATAACACAAAATCACATAGATGCATAAAATTAAATCATGTTCATGCTCTTCTTGCCAAATACATTCATGAGTAAAGGGACTCATTGCTGGCAACTAAAACTGCATGTGTTTATGGTATAGCTAAAAACCTCCTTAAATCCATTCTCAAGTGAGCCTTTAAAGCCTTGGTTCTCAACTGATGGGTCGTGACCCAAAAGTGGGTCACGACCATGTGTTCAATGGGTGGCGGCATGTGTTCCACTTTTTTAGGCGAGAGGCTCTTCAGCCTTCTCCTAGTGCAGCACTGTCAGTTCTCATGCCAATCAGCCATTCAAAATATGCTGCCCGGCACCGAGCGTCAGCTTGAGGTGGAATGGGCTTGGGATATAGCCGCGAGGAAGCTCCATCCATACGTGCATTGCTTACAGCTCCCTCACGTCTCTTATATAGGTGCCTGGACCGGAGTGACATCACATTCTGGCTCTCAGCACCTCCACAGGGCGTGCAAGAGAGTTGTACAAGCGATGCACATATGGATGGAGCTCCGTCACAGCACAGCAGCCCATACTAGATCCCAGGCTGAGGATCCACACCAGTTTTTGTAAGATAGGGAGACTGGGTAGACCTAAAAAAAATAATATATACATATAAAAAAAAATGTTTTAGTTTGTATGTGTGTGTGAGAATGTGTCTGTGGTTGTGTGCGTCTGTCAGTGTTTTGGGGGCCCATTCACACTAGTACAGTGCGTTAATCACATAGTACCGTGCGATTAACGCACTGTATCACGCAATCACTCCTACTGTGGGTCCTAAGGTTACACAGGTTGAGAACCACTGCTTTAAAGGGTATTGCTAACTTTGTGGCACCAGCTTTGCAGCTGACATCATCTTAAAACAAGGTAACATCCCTGGATTTTAAATAAAGTAATAGGAAATTATCATATTACTCTAAAATATATTGGCTCACAATGGATAAAGGACTTCGCTTTTTTGCTCCTGAGTTGCATACATACCAAATCTACTATATTCTTGCTTAATAGACTATCATCTTGAGTATGGAAGAGATTTAAGAAGAAATACACAATATATCTTTGGGCATCAAAGGGAGGAGCACATTATCTGCAACTGCAGCTAATCTTAGAGCAATCTCAAATTAAAGCTGAAGACAAGATATATCATGACACTGTAGTGCCAAACTATAGTTTATGCACTTGCATACATTTTTCTGCATTAACACTGCCAGCTGCTTAGCACTACTCATGATGAGGAAGGTCTTACTACTACTCAAATGCATGGTATGTAGGGTCTGGATGTGTTCATAAGGGTTGAATGGAATCTCCCTCCAACTGAACAGCTTGGAGTGGGTTCAATAATGGCTATGCTCCTACTTCTAAGTGTTGTCAAGGATGGTCCTTGGAAAGAGTTGTATCAGACATGAGTGATGTGGAATTCCAAGGTACGAAAAAAACTTTTATCATCAAAAGGTGCCTGGATTTTGAGTGCACCTAGTGAAATCAATGTCAGTCATGAAAAGTGTTCATTTAGTGCAGTAATTTTCTGCGCTCATATGTTAATATTATGTAGCATTAACAAATACTGCTGTAAAATGGGTCGACTATTAAATATTACCAATAGCAATGGAGGTATATGCAGTACAGCTTGGTTGCATATTTTTCTGTGTGGGAATTAAACAGAGCAGCTCTAAGTAAGAATGGCAGCTAAATATGAAAGCTAAGCATCTGATAAATAATGAAAATCCCTTTATATTCCGTACATAGGGAAAAGATGGGATCCCTATACCTGAGATATAAAAATGAAGATACTTTGGGGATGATTTACTGAGGGAGTGGATCATGTTCACTTTGCAAGGAAATTTCCACTTTGCAAGGCATTGTTCACTTAGCTTGATAAATGTTGAGAAGCTCCTTGCAGATGATTGAATATTCTTTGCAAAGTGCATTTTCCCCATATTCATTAAGCTAAGTTAAAATTCCCCTTTAAAGTGAAAATTTGCTTTCAACATGCGTTACTCCTTTGTAAATCAACCCCTTTATGTATGAAGAAACATCTATCGAATCAACTCACCAAACTGTACTTATAACAAACCTTATATTTATGTCTACGTTTTTACCACAGCCCTTATTGGAACTCTGATACTAACAGGGTTATTCACAAAAGGGTGAAGAGTTTGGAGAAGGCAGGAGGAGTGAACAATCTAGGACAAAATAGCTGATTTGGAAAAATTCTCCAATTCATCTCACTTTCCAGTTCAGCTATGTTGTCCTAGATTGTTCACTTCTCCTGCTTTCTCCAAACTCTTCACCCTTTTGTGAATAGCCCTGTAAGTTTCCAAGAGTGACCAATCAGTGAGTTCAGAATGTATTGTGTTCAAAAGTACAATGGTAATATCTGGCTGCTATAGTGATACAGCATTTACTCATTGCCCTCATTGAACTAGTAAGTGTTTGAGACTGGTCAGCTAAGGAAAGTTGGTCTTAGGCTGGGCTGTTCAGCTCATTGCTCTTGTGACCCATGCTAAGATAGACATATTGAAAAAAGATGATGATGAATAATGATTAGGGCAGTGGTGATGACGTTGTCTACTTTTTAAAAATTATAACAAATAAAAGGCTACATATTCAGCTGACTATCAGCAATATATTTTGTAAAGGATATGAAAGGATAAAGGATATGCCTCCTGGTGACAACATTACCAGAAAGTTACTTCTGTAGAAATTAATGCATAAACTCAGACACATCACTTATACTTTTGATTGCTGTTTTAAGAGGCGCATAATGAGATTTTGGATTTTAATCATCTTAATTTAAACGCTCCATTGTTTTATATTTTCCCTTGTTCCAGTGTCTAAACCATTCAATATTAGAGGCTTGTCCTTATTCGTAACGCGTGTTTTTTTTCCAAGCAAATCGTTAATATGATTTACCATTTTAATATAACAGTTTCATGGCTAATGGAGTTTATTTAGGCTGCTCTGTACTGTCACCTTTTCTGAAGTGTCAGTCTTAGTCATCTACTTGCCTGAAAGCATTAGCTTCATGGAAAAATGAATTGTTTTGCGGAGAAGCATTGAATAACTTTGCTGTTGTTTTTGTCCACCTCCTTCAAACATCTCATCTTAGCAAATTAATATGTTAAGAGTGATCAATTCAGTGCAGGCTTATAGTTGCCTATAGACATTAGTGAACTGTTGCCTAATCCTAAAAGTTGCCTGATTTCTAGATACCTTATAGCTTACAGGTCTTGGATAAAGAGATGTGTACAAAGTGCATGGCTGGTTGATACTATAAAGAATTGATTGGTGAATGTTCTGACCACCTTCCCAAGTCTATAGTCACCTTAAGATATATCCTGGTTCACTGTAGTGAAGTAAAGTAGTTCATTCAGTGAAGGGATATTCAGAACTTTGTCATTAACAGTTGACGTTGAGTGACTACAAGTTCCAGCATGCTTATCAAGTCAGATGTCATCCCCGGTGACTACATTTGACATAAATTCTAAGGCTGGAAAAAAAAAAAGCCAAGTCTATTAAATTCACCTTGTTCTAAATTTAGATATTGTTGATACACAGCAAGGTAAAACAGATAGAAGATGATTGTGCTTTAGTAAGCCCAAGCCAATCTATTGCGCCATCATTCAGCTCAGCTTTTGCTTTCACATCTAGCTGCCTTTCAAAATCTTAACTAAAATATACAAAGGAACTGTATGTTACTAAGAAAATGTGAATAATATTTTTATAGCTTGTCAAAGATACAGCCAGTTGAATTTGTACATATGGGTGGGCATTTTCTTCATTCACGAGACATCTACCTTTGGAGCATAGCTGCTCTCTTTTGATTTGTGTATATTTATGTACAGCTGGTGGTTTCAGTTCCCGTCTCCATTTTTTTTTGTTTTTGTTTGCTGCTCACACTTGGTTTCATTTTTTTACATTAGCTGTGATTCCTTTACTGTGACTTGCTTAATTCTTGCAGCGGCTTTGATTATTCTTTACCTGCGTGCTCCCTGCTGTTCTTTTACTCAGAAATCCCCTTTGGTTTGTGTATTTCTGCAATGAAGGACTGTTCCTGCTCTTGCACGTAAATCTCTTTGCTGCCACGGCGATGTAATACTAGAAGAATCCTCTTTGCAGACGATGAATCATAAACAGTTTTGTTTCCCTTTTTAATATAGTATTATTTCTTACATTTTTATTCTTTATGTTGTAATTTTATGTGAGAGAGTTTTGATTACTGTCGTACTTGTTATTGTGACTTGATCCATTGCTAATATATTGTATGAGTGAATTTTATGGCAGCCTTGAGTGCTGCTTACTGAATACCTACCATACTTTTATTTACCTGACATGGGGAAGGCCTTGAGATGTGTCTTGCATAATCCACCAACCTGATGCACATCTGAGTAAAGTGGTTGGCAGTGTCAATAATTACAGCTGTTAACATATCAGGAGGAGTTTCATCTTGTCTGGTGGATGTCAGATCATCGATAGGAAACCCCAATTCAGGAAAACTTAAAACCATTATATGGGGATTTCTGCTTCAGCTCTTTAGCCACAGTGCTATTTTCCAGCTCAACAATGTATTGCTCTTTAATGCTGACCCAAATATGTGAGGAACCATGTTGTATCCAAATCTGATGTCTGACATGATAAAGGTAATTTTAAAATTCAAAGAATGACAGTGTGAATTTTGGTAGAAACCAGTAAACTGATTGGTTTACATATTAGGTTATTGATAACTGTGAGGGTAATATTTATATGACGTTTAGTTGTTCAGCCATCCAAATTCTGTTTTTCTATTATGGGACTGAGGTGTTAAATACATCGAGCTGACTGATTAAAAATGTCCCTTACACCAACCTTCATGACAATTTACCTTACTTAGTTGTATAAGATTCATAGTCCATATTTTACAATGAACTGTGCCATATCTATATGGCTTATATCACCAATAATGAATATTAACTTATCATACATGAAAAATAAGAACAAGTACTAACAATCTCATTTGACATGAAGAAATGGAGAAATATTACTTGCATTTCACTATAAAACTGGAAATGTTAGTCCTACTTTGTGATAGCATCTGGATTTCAGGCCATCCAGTCTTGGCAGACCATATAGCTAAGCTGGCGCCTTTTTTTCCTGCTGCAGTTAAGCAGTTCGCCTTTCTGACCCCAACTTGTGACTGAATAGTAAAGAAGCAGCAACAGTCATAAGAACATCTTTCTGCTCATGCTGATCTCCACTCCTGCCATCATGTTCCTTAGGAGAAGAAGAAGAAGAAGCACATAAATAAAGCTGGACTTGACTAGTATAATATTAGGTTCACGGTCACAAAGGGTCACATACATTAACCCCTAGTTGTCTTTTGAGCAATGCATAGTTGACTTGGTGATACAGCATGTGGAGTGAAGGGATCATATTTCAACATAGTGACTCAGTGTCCTAGTGTTGGGGGTCACTTTAAACTTTCTGGGTGTTTTATTTACCATGCTTTGTAGACATTTTAATTATTCTATTAATGGCTCTCCAGGGTGAACATTTGCTTCATACGCCTTTGTGCAGAAAACATAGAAGAGGGACAGATTTCACCCACTGTGAGGCTCAGGTAATATGTGGTATTGTAGTTCACCCATCCAGATATACTGGTGCATCTATGGCATCTGTTACATCAACATAGATGAGCTTAGCCCTTCCCGTCAATCTAAAACAACAATGTTACCAGTAGGATGAGTGGAGAGCAGAAAAATAGAGGTTTATTGTTCCCCTGTGTTGTTACCCAGAAGTGTCTGGATTTGGGAAGTAAACAATTCCATATCATAAAGCCAATTCAAAGTGCTGAAACATAGCACCCTCAATTAACCTTAAGATGGTATTTGCTTTCTTGTTACTTCCCACTAAGCAAATTTGTACCAGTTTTCATTGCCCATTATTTTTAAGGGGAAATTATTATTAAAAATATACACCATTTTTCATGTGGTGGAGACTTCCTGGCTATATATTGTTAACTATATCTGCATAGCTTATTAGCCAAGCATAATTTATCATAAGTTAGCAGACTTTGTTTGAAAACCTGTAATGCTGGATCAGGATTTTGAAGAAAAAAAAATACAGATCCCAATATTCCATATTAATCATCACTCAGTGGGGTTGAATTACCAAATGAACAGAGCATGTTTACTTTTCAGAGGACTTTTTGCTTTGAAAAGATATATATTGTTCCTAAGCTCAGTTTGCAAAACATTTGAAGGAATACTCAATCAATGGAAGGAAAATTAGAAAATAAAACCCTATGATTTGTGAATGCACATCATTGAATGACTGAAGTCAGCACAGCCTGATAGACATGTAAGCTGTGGAAATATTCGGTTCATTTGGGATTTGTCGTTATTTCGGGATTTGGGTCCGAAATTCAATTCGGTTCGGGGGTTTCGGATTCGGACGAAATCCAAATTTTTGTTTTGGATAAGTTTACGAATGAATATTCGTTGTGACTACCACAGAAAACCATATACAGATATTAATACTAAAACTGAAGCTCCTAGAATTTCGAAGTCCGAATTTCCAAATAGCATTCGGGAGCTCCAGAAAGCAATACGAGTCTGGGAGCCATATACATATAGATACATAATATGAAAGCTGAGGCTTCCAGACCCGAATGGCATTCGGGAGCTCCCGAATATTCTTCGGAAATTCTGACTCCATTCGGGTCTTGGAGCATCCGCTTTAGTATTACGTATTTAGAATTAGTCTTCTGTAGTACGAACAAACGGGGCCGGTGCTACCACTAGGCAAACTAGGCAGCCTAGGGCGCAGCCACAACTACTCATCCCCCTATAGCGCCCCCACCATCTATTTCAAATTGCAATACCCAATAGCAGGCTGCCTATGGCACCCACCCACTGAGCAGAGGAGCGGAACTCAGAGACAACTTTCTCTCTCAGGTATGCTCCTCTGCTCAGTGGCTGGGGTTTCAATAGCCAGTCTGCTATTGGCTATTTCAAATGAAAACAGCCAATAGCAGTCTGGCTATTGCTCCCAGTTGCTACGTGCCTGCGGAAGCTAGCCGGCAGGAGAATGGTGCCACACGGGGGGCGGCGGGGGGATGGGGGGTCACGGGCGGGGGGGAATTGG
>NW_017306948.1:68353-99296 GCF_000935625.1 Nanorana parkeri | reverse complement strand
GGGGATGGGGGGTCACGGTCGGGGGAGAATTGGGGTTGCGCGGTGGGAGGGGGCTGGGGGGTGCTGGTCTTGCCTAGGGCGCAAAATAGTCTAGCACCAGCCCTGCAATCAAATATATTTGTTGCGGCAACATTGGGAGCCATATATACATAAAACTAAAGCTGAGACACCCAGAATTCGGATTCAGGCCCATTTAGATGCATTAAACCAAAAAAAAACACATCTGAGTGGCCAGAAAAGTCATGTGTCCGATTCAATTTAGTTTTTAAATGAAATTCAGAGGTGATACAAAATTTCGGAAACGGAAATTCGAATTTGGACACATTCGGATGCATTGGGATTTGGATGTGTCCAAATGTCTGAATTTCGGAAAATAAGTACTAATTTTGATTTGGAACTAAAACGCACAAGTCTACAGCCTGACCTCATTCACTAGACTAAGTCAACATTCCCTTGCAAAATATATTTCCTTGCAAAGTGTACATGTTCTACTCCTTTAGAAAACCAACCTCAAACTGTGTGCTAGTTTGACCTTGCAGCTGTTTGCCGCTAAGAATTTTCAGTTAATGCTGGGACCTGTAGTACTTATAGAGCTCTAGAACTGCAGGTTACTGATCATAGTTTATCTTGTGGCTTCCTGAAGTAGGCCAGCAAAGTGTTTATTAAACAAAGATATCTAGGCTAAGACATTAGGTCAGCTACTGGTGAGAATTAATGGGATGTAAAAAGCAGACAAACTGTTTAAAGATGCTGGTTAATTCATGGTGTTTAAATTCCCAGCAGAGATTTATGTGACCCTGTAACTTGAGACAGACTTTGAAACATCTGCTGTACACATACAGGGAGCCTGAACATGATGCAAGTAGCATCAATCTGCTCTCCTGTACTGTGCTGCAGCCAATTAACTCTCTTTTTCAGGACACAAGTCCGGCATCACTTTTCTTTATCTTCACGCCACCCATATCATCCCAGCTGAACAATTTGAAACCTGTTCTGAATTTTTGTTAAATGAATCTGTCAGAAATATATTTTTAATTTAATATAAATGAAATTCAATAAAATATGGTACAAACTTCTGTGTGTTGATGAGTCATTTCAAACGCTGCTCCAAAAAGTTTACAGGGATTTTACAGAAAGGGGATAACACCAAAAATGTACTTTGGCTAGATGCTATCTCTACAATTTCCAGAATTTACAATCAGGTATATGCATTCACCTAATGGATAGAACTGCATGACTTCACCATAGCAAATATGAACCTTTCTTCCCCTCCACAGTCTGCCAAGTGCACTTGTTCAGCAGCACTCAGATCCAACAAAGGATGAAAAAAGGTGAAAAACAAGTATTTTTAACCAAAAAAAAAAAAAGCAGCAGTTGTTAATAATACATAGAGCTTCAGCAAATCCAATGTTATATCGTCAGGTTTACATCTGCTTTTATTTCAAAGGCTAATGCAATACTTAGACGGAGGAATTTTTGTTAATATGGCCACAAAGTGCACTTTTCTCCAAACTCATTCATATGTTTCTGCTAGCAGATGATTGGTTTATTGAAGTGAACACCTTCACCTTATCTATTAAAGTGGACCTTCACCCATATCTTTAAAATAACAACAGACACGCCTTTAAATTGTTTAGTAATGACAATCTACAAACACAAACTTCTAGATAATTGCCGGCGTTGTATTCTCTGCATACCTTATTTCTCTTTTCTTCCCCAGTCTTCTGATAGTGGTCATGTTTACTAAGTGCAGATTACTAGCTCCCCATTTGCTTCCTGGATTTCTGGCACATGTGACTAGGACATGTGACTAGGACATGCACATCATCTCAGGGGAGGGAAATACCTTACCCTGAGATCTCCTGAGATTTCCCAGCACTGCTGATGACAAGACAATCCCAGTGTGCATTGCTTTGGCAAACTTAAAGGAGAACTATGATAGCTGTAACTCACGCAGCTGGGCGGATCCCGTCATCTACGTCGGGATCCACTCCGGCTGCAGCGTCTCAGTATACCGCGAGCTGTAGCTCGCGGTAAACTGAGCTTAGGGTAACAGGAGGATGCTAGTTTGTGTCCTCCCATTACCCTAAGGAGAACTATGGGGAAAAACACTGACCCCATAGTTCTCCTTTAAGTAATTTTGCCCTTTCAAAGCAGCAAGTGATTGCTCTGCAAGTGTAAGTATTCCAAAATCACAGCATTTACACCTGACATGCCTATGTTATTATTAATCATCATACATGGAGGGATGCATTGGGAGAATTTGATTTTTGAGTGTAAAGGTCCGCTTTAAGTTTGATGAACATTCCTGGTAAGTGAACATAGCAACATATAGCAAATTAACCCAATTGCCTTCATATACAGGTGAAACTCGAATAATTAGAATATCGTGCAAAGTTCATTTATTTCACTAATGCAACTTAAAAGGTGAAACTAATATATGAGATAGACTCATTACATGCAAAGCAAGATAATTCAAGCCGTGATTTGTCATAATTGTGATGATTATGGCTTACAGCTCATGAAAACCCCAAGAACCCCAAATCCACAACCTCAAAAAAGTTGATTATTACATGCAATCAATAAAACAAGGATTGTACATAGAACAATATCGGACCTCTGAAAAGTACAAGCATGCATATGTACTCAGTACTTGGTTTGGGCCCCTTTTGCAGCACTTACTGCAATTACTTTTGCACGATATTCTAATTATTCGAGTTTCACCTGTATGTGTTGTAGACTGCAGCAATCTGATTATTTGGTCCAAGCACCAACTGTAACTAAAACCTTTCTACTTTGGTTTGTTTGGGTTTTTTTCTCTATCAATTTAGAGAAATTTACAATTGTCTTTATGCATTTAGCGCGGTGAGTCCCTGAAGAGATTAAAAAAATGAGAGGCTTTACAGGCCTTCTCAGCATGCTCCATACATGACACCTATATTAAAGGATTTGAAAAATAACAAATGAATGGCTACAAGGCTCTTTGTAAAGTAACATTCAAAGTGGGATTACATTGCTGAAATCTACTGCATTGGGGTTGATTTGCCCCAAAGAAGAAGAAATAGGACATGTTCACTTTAAAAGTGAATTTTCACTTTTTCTTGCACATGATTGTGTATTCTTTGCAAAGTGAATGTTTTCCTCATCACCTCATTCATTAAGATAAGTGAAAATTCACTTTGAAAGTGAACATACTCTATCCCCTTAGGTTGAATTCACACAGCGATCCATCGCAGTGCATTAACCTGCGTTGATGTGCATTGCAATAGAGCATAATGAAACATACACATTTTTTTAGCAATCATATGGGTCTATTCACTAAGCTGCCGAAGGATCTAGCCGCAGCTTTGGCTGATCCTACGGCTAGCTTCGGATCAATGACCCCTTCGGTTCAGTAGAACCGAAGGGCTGCTGTACGGGCTATTCACTATAGCCCGTACAGCTCTCGAAGTTGGCCGAGCAGCTCAGTTAAGCCAAAGGCATATGTCTCGGCTCCACTGGGCCGAGGTGAAAGACGAAGCTGGCTGAATGGCCGGCCATTGGCCGGCCGACAGCCTGCTTCTGACAGCTGGGCGGAGCCAGCCACCATCTCACGGCTGGCTCCGGCCACTTGCAGAGAGATCAGCGTCCCTGGTTACCAGGTAATCAGGGATGCCATCTGTCATTACACACTGAGAACCCGGCGGGGCCGCTATGATATCACAACGGCCTCTCCAGGTTCTCAGTGTGTAATAACAGATGGCGTCCCTGGTTACCTGGTAACCAGGGACACTTATCTGTCATTACTATCCTGGATGCTCTGGGAGTCTAATACGGCTCCCGGCTGCCCAGGAGAGAAACACTTTCTCCCGGAAAGGTTTACTCTGCTTGATCGAGCAGAGTAAACCTTTCCTTGCGATCTGTTTTGGCCGCCCTCAGTCAGAAAAAAAAAAGCCAGCATAGGAATGCATAGCTAGATTCCTATTGGCTAGTTCACTTTGCAATAGCCAATAGCAAACTAGCTATTGCAGAGCCCACTGCTGCTGTCAATCAGCAGAGGGGGACCTGCAGTTCTCCATCAAGGCCCCCTTCTGGTGATTGACAGCAGCAGAGGGCGGGTGCAATAGTTAGTTTGCTATTGGCTATTGCAAAGTGAAATAGCCAATAGGAATCTAGCTATGCATTCCTATGGTGTTTTTTTTTATTCTGAAGTCAGCAGAACCGCCCAGCCAATAGAAAACAGTTGGGCGGAGCTATCTGTCACTGCTAGCTCCGCCCAATCGTTTTCTATTTTGTTTTTTCTACTTTTGAAACTGTTTTTCTATTCTGCTCGGTACCACAGAAGTACCGGGCAGAATAGCTGAGCCGAATGCTGTTCGACATCTATGAAAATAGGCCGTACAGCAGCGAGTAGCCTGCTGGAGGTTCGGCTCAGCCGATCCAGATGTTGGATTGGCTGAATCGAACTCCTGCACTTCAGGTCGGCCGAACATGCTGAGTGTTCTTTCTGAACACTCCATATTTCAGACGTGATGACATCATTATATGCCCGTTATTGTGTCTACCTCTCACAGGAGGGAAGAAACTGTATAAAAAATGCATTGCATTATACAGAGAAAGACATTTAACATGAGGGAAGCAGGGTGCAAAACTACTGTATTCTCTTACAGGATTTAGGGTCATAAATAGGTGGTTATTCCTGCTAAATATTATTTTATTTTTAATAAACGAGCTTGTGTTGTAGAATTATTGAGTCTACAAACATTTCAGTAAACATGTTCAAATGAAAAGTAACATAAAACTAACAGTCCCAATGTGTTATAATTAACATAATTCAATTCTGAGCATTATTTAGGACTCATACACATGGGTGCAAAGAACGTTGTGAACAGATGCTCACAGTGTAAAGTTTGTATACAGCAGTATACAGACCTATGTGCCCATTCAGACAGCTGTGTCTGGCAGCATAAGGATGCATTATGTTTGTGAAGGTTCTCATTCATCCAGGTGATGGTATATCTGTAAAAAAAATAATCAGGGCAAGTGGACTTTCTGTATTTTTCTGGAAGACGTTTCAATGCTCATCTATTTCTGAATTGAGAAAGCTGATCGGATGACCAGTGAAACGTCTTCAAGAAAAATACCAAGTCCAGTTTCCTTGATTTATTTTTTTACAGATATAAGGTTGCATTGTGTTCAGCAATGTGAAAAAACATTGAACAGAGCTGCGTCCGGGGCTGTCATTTGGTCTGAATTGAATACTGTATGCTTGTAAACATTTGTGCTAATGTTTACAAGCATACACTGTACGGGTTGGTTCACACTGAGCGTATTGTCGCAGCTGATTCAGCACGACAAAATGCATCCCCAAAAAAATTGTATTCATTCCTATGGCCCCTGTTCACATCTGAGAGTTTTGTCTCAATAAGCAAAATGCCTGTTGCTGGAAAAAGTACGTGGGCTTTTTTGTGGCAGATTACATTTTGTCCCCATAGAGCCACAAGGAAATGCTTGGAAGCAGCGTAGCAATTCGTTTTTCAAGTTTTTGCCATTAACATCGATATGTCACAATCTGCTCAAAAAAATGTGCGACGCATGCAAAAACACGCAAAGACATGCAGCATAAAAATGTTTCTATGCACGAAAACGATGTTGCGTTGTGAATCAGGCTTGCAGTGTACATGGACCCTATCGGACTCTATGGACCCTGTCGGACTCTGCTGTCCTGTCATGTTAGTATCAACTATGTGTAGCTAGCGGTGCCGGTCCTGCTGATCACACACTAGATATTGATATGTTTGCTCTGTGACATGTGCCAGAATTATTTTGGCCTTCAGACACCCATGACTAAAAGCCGAGTGGATTCTGCGCATGCTCTGTGGGCAGAATGATGAATGACATATTCACAGGGCCAACATGTCAACATCAAGGGCTTCATTTATAAAACCTTCAAGGAATTTCCTATACCGGTCAGCGCTATCTAGGGGTTCTAGTGCGAACGCATAGCCAGGCATACTGTAGGTTTTATAAATGAAGCCCCAAGTGTGTAATAAGCAGGAGCATGCACTGCAGACCACACTATGTAGATGTTGGCCAGCGGTGGCCAATAGACTGCATTATTGCTATGTGCTAACATTTGCCCAAACATTACGTACATACAATATACAGACAACTTAAACACAGGATCTTGCTGCCAGGTTCTGCTAGCAAGATCCTTCATTTTGCGTTGTCTCAATCAGTATGCTTGTCTGAATGAGCCCTTAAACTGAACTGGCAACCATAATCAGTAAAAGTAAAAGAGATTTCTGGGTGCTGAATTTTTATATTATGCACATTACCGACACAGACACCAAACAAACAGCTGTTTGTATATGGCACACACTGCACATTGTGTATAGCATGACTAATGTAATTATCCACCTTTATTATTCTTCATTATTCTGAGCATGCTGCTACCTCTTACACTGCTGTGTGTGCACATATACCAGAAAGACATAAACGCCACATCTATCAGGAACAGAATATCCCAATTATTTTTACAAAGCGGAAAAAAACAATATGAAACCACTGCTGTTTCAATCTCCAGCAAAACGAAAGGTGACTCGTGAATTTGCAGATGTATCCATTTTTACATTAGTGCACTTCTGCATATGACAAATGCTGCTATTTTCCCCCTGCTGGGATCCAGGGAGTCATGAACTGTGTTACAGACTGCATCCAATACAAGAGAAGGTCAAGCCGAGTCAGTGATGAACCTGCAGTTAGACAGCGCTAGTCTTAAGTAATCATGGGGGAGATTTACTTATGAGATTCCTGGAAATGAAATGCCTCCTTCCAATACGTTTCCAGGAATGTAGTGAGTAAGAGGGCCTCTCTCTATGTAGAACAAAACGGGGACATGTCATTCTTCCCAACAATAAGGCAGAGACACATGGAGGTGACAAAAACAATGTGTGTATCATTTGTTTCTTGTCACATTGTACTAACCATCCTGCATAGGCTAAATCTTAAATATCATTTATTACCAAGCCGTAGTGGATATGCAGCCAATTTCCTTGATGGCAGCCATGGATAAATACGCTGCTTAATACAGGGAATATTATGCTTATCTTTTATGTGTAAAACTTCACTCTGAAGCCATTTCAATCCAAAGAAAAAATGATTACCCAGTGGAAATGTCTGAACTATATCCCTGTACGTCTTTAGAGTTAAATTCTGGCTTTCTGGAAAATTTGACATTTTAAAGCAAAGCAGAATATTTAATAACATTGCAAGTAGTATGTTATTTAGCCTTTTCTGCTGTGCTGGAAGCTCTTAAATTGTCCATTGTAGCCAATGGGAAATGTTCAAGTTTTGTCTGTTGACATTGTGTTATTGAGCTTGATGGATGAAACGTTTTTCAAAGAACAGCGATTGTTGCACTTAGCCGTCAATCTAATTCAGACATTCTTTCTCAAGTTCTTTACTGGAATTGTGATGGGGAGAATCTGATTACTTGCCCTGGGCAACAAAAACTGTTCCCTTAGACACTTTTATAGATGAAGCCCGTTAAATGTATTCCCTAAAGGAACATGAGATAACTGTAGATATTTGTGTGAAGGGTTCCCACATGGTAGCAAAGAAAACTTGAAGATCTGTCATTAAATTGGATTCATTAGAAGAAGTAGAGAAAGAACCAAAGTCAAAGGAGTAACTGAGCATGCCTCAAGTCTCTTTACAGTTCTGCTCATATTTCTCTGCTGTAGCTACGTTGGCTGAACTTGAGGCATTGGAGTGGACAGTACTATAGGTATTTCACTTGGTAGTCAAAAAGGAAGCAGCAACAGAGATCTAGTCTGAAGCACAGCCTGTATTCTAACAATGATTTCTTTTAATTTAAATATTTAGCTTAAACCTAAAGATTAGATCTTGGAATCAGGGTCGGTTCACAATAGATGTTCTGACTGGCATTTTACAGCAAAAGAACAACATGTGAGTACTGGGGCACATAGAAAATGTGAACACTCAATGTGTACACTCCAAATGAAGTAAAAAAAAAAAAGTGAAAGCTCTGGCATGGTGTGCAGCACGCCGCATACTGCAGAGCTGTCACAATATGCTAACCCGCCTATTAAAGCAGAGGTAGTGTCAACAGGCCATATCAGTGAATTGTATCACTAAACTACATATTCAACAATACGGCTAATTAACAAAAATATATTACGTTTATACACAGGCTGTATAGCCTAATACAATTTTAGACTAAGCTTCATTGTGCCAGAACATATTATTAGCCAAGCAGAAGAGTGGATAGCATTCTACCAATTCAATGCCAGGCAGCTGTACTCAGGAGGTAACTGGCTTTCGTGAAGCACAGTTGACTTTATAAGTAATGACAAGACTGACTTGATAGCCTTCTTCTGCATGGTGTGGTGCTAACATAATGGGTAATACTTGTGGTTGTATGGTTTTAAGTAGACACGTGCATTCGTTCTAGTCCCAATCGACATTTTCGGATATTCTGATGCACCGGAATGTCCGAATGAAATAAATAACGAATTTGAACATATCTGAATTTTTGATGCATCCAAATTTTATCCAAATGTTACAGATGTCAGTGCTCACCTCTCTCCTCTTTTACTCTGGCTATGGAATGTCCCTCGGCATCCTCACGTCTAATGCAAGTCAATAGACCTGCATTAGACATGATGATGTTAGTGATCCTTAGGTTGCTGGAGCCCAGGTAGGAAGAGACTGGGGAGGCCCATTTATCAGCCAGATGGGACTGAGAATCAGGTGAGTACATCTGCTTTATTTGAGCCTCCTAGACAAAACGAGCTATTAACCCTTGCAGTGTGGAGGTAGCACTTCAAGGGTGAGTTTTTTTTAAATTCCCAGAGTTCTTCTTTAAAGACTTCTATTACTGGCAATAGAAAAATGAAGATTCTTCGTTGGTACTTTGCTTCATCCTCATCAGAATCCTGGAATCAGTTAAAGTGAAGGTAGGATCTGCAAACGGCCCCATATGCAGGGACTTTTTTATTATGGTATTCAAGCAACTCTCATTTTGAGACAGGTCTAGAAAAAATAAAGCTAAGACAACATTCATGAGCATAATAACAAAGTACAGTGTCAGACATTAGGTTAATATACACTCCGCACAGATATATAAGAACAGATTACACGTTGCAGAACGCAGCGCTGTCTGTATTATTAATTCTTCCATAAAAAAGAGACAACACACCAGCAGGCCGCTTAGCTATTCGTTTATTTACTGATCCGCTCCCCCTCCCCAAATGTGCGCATTTCTCCAGTCTGGGAGGTAATTATATCTTATCTATTGACATTATAAATCACATTCTTTTAATACTGCAGTGCTCTGTGATTTCAGCAGTTCAGTAAGCTGTATGCAACATGATATTTCATGAACCTATTCCCCAGCATTATACTCTCACAATGGCTCTGTAATTGCCTGCGTTCCACCGGCTCACCAGATGACCCCGCTTCTGTTTTCTAGAAGATAACCAAACCGGAGCAGAAAGATGGGAAAAGAGAGATAAAGAGACACGGAGGAAGAGAGAAGGTAGAAAAGCCAGTCGGAGGATGTGATAGAGAAACAATGCAATAAAATGGAGATTTGGAAATAAAAAGGACAGCAAAGTAAAACACTCTTCAATGTGAAGATTTAGAGCAAAAAGGTCTGAATGAAAACAGAATCAGGTTTATGTAATAAAGGAAATATGTTTGTGAATTTATACCCCAGACAAAAAGCTATTTGAGGTCTTTCAAAGGATCTTGACCTTTATATGTCACCCCCCTCCACTTCCTGATTTCTGATCCCCCATCTCATATTTACATATATTATTAGCTGCTTGATACAGCTTATTTGTCATAAAATTGATATGCAAGAATTTATTAATTGGCATGTTTCCACTGGGTGGTTGAAATTTAGAAGATAGTAGACTCCAAAAAATGGAGACAGGAGAAAAGGACAAAGCAAAGGTTCCAAGAGAGATCCATTAAAAATAGAGATACTTCAAAATAATTTTTTTGATTTGCAATACTCACATAGGTGAGGATGCAAAAGATCCCATAGGGAAGCCAAGCAACCTGTTAAAAATGGCTTATGGAGAAGACATCTGTCCTGTGCAGGAGGTCGCTCTCGATGCTCCTCAGGGGTAGTTCTCGGGTGATCCTGGGCTGAAGGGCAGGTGGAGTCCACTGAGGAGCATGTAATGAAGCAGAAAAGCCCCAAAAAAGTGGATGTAGCAGAGGAACCCGGACATGATTGATGATGAAGTAGCTCTTTTCATTTAGCGTTAGTAGGTTTTATTGAGCAAATAATACAACTGTTGACATGGTGTGTAGAGCAGTGACGTCCGGTACCTCTGTACCACGTTCACGTTGTGTGTGTGTGTGTCCCTGCCGGCCAAAGTCCCACCCCCACCAGCCGGAGCCCCCCGCTGACCAAAGCCCTGCCCCCAACCCGGTCCCCAAGCTAGTGTGAAGGAGGAAGGGAGGAGACAGGGAGCAGCCTCACTTGCTCGTCACTGCTGAGGCATCGAGAGGGATGGCCTCAGTGGGGGGTTTTTTCTTCTTTTTTTGATTGGACAGCTTGGACCAATGGCGCTCTAACAAAGAGTAGAGGCTGTGACAGCTCTTGCCTCAATAGTTAGGTTACACAAGCAGTGGGGAAGCCCACTGCTGTGTAACCTAACTACCTGTCAAAAGCTGGATGCAGCGCTGCCTGTAATTAACTCCGACCATGACAGGTTACACAGCGGGGAGGGTTTCCCTGCTGTGTAACCTGATAGAAGCCGATCTGAATGGAGAAAAATCTGTCAGCTTCAGACTTGAACCTGACAACTTTTTCCTCCATAATACTAGGTGGGGCTATGCCTCACCTGCCTCCCCTGACCGCACATCCTCGGTGTAGAGTAGTAGACACTCAATTCCTCTGCATACTCCAGTTGAATGTGATAGGGCAAATGCTGCCCAGGGCGTCAGTCCACCAGGCTGCTTTTATTACAGATTCTATTACAGATTAGACATATTTATGTAGAAGTCTGAAGCTATGATTTATTCACGATTCCAATTCTGAACCATAGCTGGCTTCAAACTCTTAGAGAAATATGTCCAACAGATATATAACAGGGCACATTTTAGAACAGACATGGGGGGCAATTCAATAAAGCATTTGCTACACTCTTATGGCCATACGGCCGTATGGAATTCATGAAAGCCATGCAACAGTTTTCTTGCTATTTCTAAAATGTGCAACAAATTCAGGTCGTTTTATGTGTGACACTTTTACATTCTCTGGCTGTGACAAATTCATTAAGAAGTATTGCCTCAGTGATGAGAACTTTTTCCATGTTGGAATTAATTATGTCATGTGTAAGTATCATGTCACAGAAGAAATTGGGTCTGAGGCTATTCTGTAGCAGATTCATATACACTGTACCTACAGGTATCTGAATCTGTCACACGTTGCGCCATTTGTTCCACAGATATGAAATTTCTTATAAGTGTCCATGACGCTCTATACATTCCTGGTATATAGTCTAAAGATTTTGAACTAACCTGCCCTGACTGGATTGAGATTATGGTACCAGCAAGTAGTGTATATACCTATATGGTACCCTTAAGGATCTCCATTCATGTTAGAAACTCTACAGCTTCTTTTCAGAGCAATGGTTGCCGTTTATATAAGCCTGCATAGCTGGAATATAACTTCATATTTTATTAGTCATATTCTATGAGAAGCCCACAGTGAAGGATGAGGGGGAGCAGGGTGAACAGAGCTGCTGAGAGAATGACTTGGAGGACTTCGGTGGTTCTGTTGTGATTTTGAGGATGAATTTCTCCACAAGGTCTAAAGCTACAGAGGGCAGTAACAACTGTTTTTCTTAAAGCTACTTTACAGCTTGTTATGAATATGTAAATACTTGATTTTCCATAGCAAGAATCTGGCTACACAATACTAAGAAATAAAGAGAGTAAACATAGGTAATTGTACACTTTAACTAGTAAAGTGCTAAGCTATCTCAGAAATGATCTCACTTTGTAAATCATAGACTTTTTAGGTACCTCAGAATACAAACACATAGAAATAAAAAAACAACAAATGTTTATTACATAACATTAAAAACCTCCCCATTTGTAAAGTTGTACATGTATACAAAAAAAAAAGATTGAAAAAAGTAACCCACACTTTCTCATTCCATACTTGTCACATGCGTATTGCACACATCCATACCGAACTTCCAGAAGTCGAAGGATCGGCCGAAGCTACGGCCAGATCCTTCGGCAGCTTTGTGAATAGACCCCCGTGTATTCTTAACATACTACGATAATGTGTGCTTCACAAAGTTTGTTGATAGAGAAGGTCCTTTCTACGCATTTCACAGTTTTAACCACTTCTTCAGGGAAAGTTTACAGCTAATTGAAACAATAAAATCATAAGTTTAGTCGATAATACATATTGCATTTCCACATGCATTCTTCTAATCAAATTCCTTATCATAAATACTTACAACACATTTTCTTTCTGAAGCTGTAGTTTCCTTAGTTTTTGGTTTTATTTATGTTGTCTTGCATTGTGCTATTATAGTGTTGCCACATGATTATTAGGCAGGTCTAATTGTGAAAGGGGAGGAGGTGAGACCTCCCACTGGAGACTGCCTGGCCCACGTCACAGTGTTGGTTGCAAAGCAGACCAAGTCACCTTTTGAGCCGGGTGACGCATACACTGTATTCTAGCACCCGTGCCGGATATGATGTCACGTGATACGTGCATGCGCATGTTTGTTTGCATGCACGCACATTCAGTACAGGGGGTATATGAGTGGGAGTGATACAGTTCTGTGTGTCGGTCTGGGTCACCATAGGAGAGATTTTAAGGTAAGAGAGGGTTTAATGTTAAGTCTATATTATGTGTGATTTTTGCTGTATGGATGATCTAGCTTAATGGGCCTGTAGTGTTATGTGTCATATTGTTTATTTATTGCCCTATGTTGGCTGGTTGAGCTACATCCACCCCAACCCTGTGAGAGGGGTGAGGCTGGATTGGTGCATGAAATGGTGTCTTATGACCTGCCCCTTGGGGAGAGTGGTCTGCCCATGGATGGATATTATTTGGTAGTAATATGTGCATTAGAAGCCATTATTGTTACCCCATGCTTCCCCCCCTCCTTATGTTTTTTCCTTTGCCTGAATAGGATATGTAATGACATAAGGGTTGCATCCTTGGGAGCAGGTTTCTCCATCTTGTTAACCCCACGAAAGACTAATGGAGAGGATGGCTGGTCTGGGGGCAAAGTACTCAGAGGCATATATTTATAGTAGTATGAATTATGAGCTGAATGGGCTCTGGACTAACATTGATTGCTCTTCTGGCTGCCTTAGGTCCTTTTGGTTGTTCTGTATAACCTCCCCTCTTCCCAGTACCTCACCAGGGGTGAATAGGGACCTATAAACACATAACACATGGCGCCCTTCTGCAAGTTCAGTATTGATGTGTGCTTTACGCATGTGGCAAGCATTAAATAAGAAAGTGGGGACTACTTTTTTCGAGGGCCTTTTTTTGTATACATGTATAATTTTAACAAAATATGAATTGTGTATGCCCCGAATGGGGAGGTTTGTTCTTAATTTTATGTAATAAACGATTGTTGTTATTTTATCTATGTGTTTGTATTCTGAGGCACCTAAAAAGTTTGTGATTTACAAAGTGAGCTCATTTCTGAGATAACTATAGGTGGATATTGGTACCATATAGGAGACACTGCCAACCAATAATAGGTGCTAAGCTGTTGATCCATCAACATAAATCAAAAAAATATGTCTTCTCTTCATTTAAAAATATTGACTTAAAAAAAGGCAAGAGTTTTATTTAATTAGTTTGTGCATATCATAACCAAACCTATAGTAAACACCTGGCTGTATAATTTTAGTCTAACTTTAAGTAGTCTGCAGTGTTCTATGATTACGCTCTGCTAGGGGATGAAATGCATCAGAAGGAGGAGCTGGATGGAGAGTTCTCTGTTGTGCTGGGACAGTAAAGTTGACTTTAGCTCATTGGAAACAGCTATATGTGGCTTAATTATATAATGCTAGTCTGCAGTTCTGTTGTGTTTTGACCTTGTATATGAAACAGCATTCTCCAAGGACAGCATATCTATTTAATACCCACAACTGTGCTTTGTCATACTCAGGATCAGTGAAAATAAGTGACCCTGCACAGACTGGAATATGGGATCCACTAACACAGCCTCATCTTCCATTGATTTTTATTGTGCTCGGCATCAAAAACGAGCCTCAACAGGGTGAGGGTTTTTTCATACGGGTTCAAGAAGCTTTGTATCATCAGCTTTCAGTGCCTTGGCAGAGCGATGGATCAATGTAGGTAAATATGGTATACACTATTTTCAGCCATCGATCTGCTCCTGAGAGTGAGTGCTCAAAGCATTTAAGGAATGTATTAAAGGTCTTTCAATAGAACACACCTGAAATCAAAAGAACATGGATACATGCAAAGGGCCTGTTTGTAAGAACCCTTTACACTTTGACATTTTAATACAAACAAATAGCTTTCTGTTTGTTAAACCCCCTTTATACTGTAAATATATGCAGACAAGACAAGTTCAACCTGTAATAAACAATGTCTTTCCCTTACTTAAGAAATTCTGATGATGTTAAGGGAGATAGAGAGAAAAGCCGGGGAAAAGAAGAACAGTAGGGATATGTAGATAGACATAACAAGTGTACAAGGGGAGCGCTGCAAGGAACCACAAGGAAACAGAGGAAAAAAGAGAAATGAAGACATAAGAAAAAAAAATCAGCATAGAGACAAAATGTGAAGTGAAAGCTATAGGAGCTTGGAGATAAAAGCACAGATAAAAGCTGAAGAATAAAGGAAACATTTTCACAGAGAAACTAAGAAAGACAAGCACAGGGGGAAGAAACAGAGTAACAAATTAATAGAAGAAAGATTACAGCGAGACAGGGAAGGGAGTGAACAAGAGAGAGAAGAAAAGAATGATGAATAAAGAAGAAGCCAGATCTAGAAGTAAGTAAGGGAAAAAGCCAGAAGAAAAATAGAAGCTGAAAGTAGGTAACAGCAAAGCAGGGTAAGAGAAAAAATAAGATTTTAATAAAACGGGCTAAAATTAAATGAATGAGCAGAGCAGATGGAGAAAAGTCTGTTTAATGCCAAACTCCAAGATAAAAAGTGCTCTCAGTAGAAGTATAGGGGAAACAAGCTCACATTTTAGGGCCTTTGTTATGAATTTTGAAGATTAATTCCTCTACCATGCTGATAGTTACAGAGGTAATTGAAGGTTTTTTTCTAATGTGTGTTTATTGCTTGTCAGAATTGCTGACTTTAAAGCATGCCACATACATGTAATTTAAATGATTTGGGCATTTTGCAATGTCTCTCATAGAGCTACACAACTAAGTGGTCCTTTCCCCACTATGTTTTTTTCTTTTTTAATTGTGGCATTGGTACATGTCTCCCATGGCAGACCCATCTTTCCATGTCATTTGACAATAGCTGCATTTTAGCCCTACAAATACCCAGAGTAAAAAAAAAAAAAAATCCGCTCCCAGGAACAACCAAGAAATTTAACCCAGGCCTGTTACATCATCGTTACTAAGGAGAGTAAAGGTGGCCATACACTGTACAACCATCGCAAGACCTTAGTCTTGCGATGGTTGTAAAGTGATTAAAAGTGATTAAAGTGATTAAAAAAACGTACGATCTGCCCATCTTGAACAGGCAGATCGCACTCTCGATCATCGCAAGCCCGGCCCCTGAGGGGCGGCCTTCCGATGACCGCAATGCTGAACGGGCAGTTGCACGTCTTCGTTCACACTGCTCGATTCTCGTACAATCCTGGGATTTCCCGCGATTCTCGTACGAGAATCGGGCAGGGTATGTGCTACTTTAGAGAGGACTGAAGAACAGTGACAGAGTGTCAATATGAAGCAGAGCATGAAAGGAAACTAGAGATAGAGCACATGGAGAGTAACAGAGGAAGAGAAGAATAGAGAAACAGATGCAAAGTGAGCGTACAGACAGAGCAGAGTGAGACGGATGAATGGTGATAAAGCAAAGTGAGAATAGAGAAGTAAAGGATGAAAGACAACAGCAAGAGAGGAAAAGGGATAGAGTGCATTAAGAATAACAATAGAGGTAGAGCACTGTGGGGCAGTGACAGAGTGTTAGCAGAGAGCAGAGTGAGAGTGAGAAGTAGAGATAGAGCAGAGTGAGAATGACAGATTATTAGAAGTTCAGAGACAAAGCTGATAACTGGTGACAGTGTCAGGGATGGAGCGGAGTAAGAGTGAGGTGTAAGGAGGGGGCACGGGGAGAATGGAAAAGAGAAAGAGGAGCAGAGACTGAGCTGAAGAAAAGTGGCATGCCAGGACAGAGGAAAGTAAAAGGAATATATATAAAAAACAAATCAAGGCAACTGGGCTTGCTGTATTTTTCTTGAAGACGTTTCACTGGTCATCCAACCAGCTTTCTCAATTTAGAATGAATTGTGCAAAAATTCTCTGGGAATAAATATGGTGAATGTTGCTCCAATCAACATAATCATGTTAATGTTAATCATAACCAGCATGGGGTCAAAGACCTTACGGAGGTAATGTGTTGATTGCATTTGCATAATTGCCAGAGAAAGTTTGTACAAGTCTTTCTGAATTGAGAAAGCAGATTGGATGACCAGCGAAAAATCTTCAAGAAAAATACACCAAGTCCAGTTGCCTTGATTTATTTTTTACAGATATACCATGACCTGGATGAATGAGAACTTCCACAGACAAAGTAAAAAGGAAGGACTAGCAATAGAATATATGATGAATGTGTAGCCGCCAAGCCCTGAGTACTGCAGGTAAGCCAAATTTAGGCTGGATTTAAACCAAGCCTAAATGGAGCTGTGCTGCACTTTGCCTTGTCATGGATAGGCACATTCAGTACTTTCTTTGCATCGCAACGGGCTGCAATGCAGTTCAGCTGCATCATACTATAGCACAGGTAGAGTGTTAGCAGAGTGCAGAAGCAGAGAGAGAGAGCACTGAGGAGCAGTGGCAGAGTATCAGGCAGAGCAGTGTGAAAGGGAAGAGTAGTGATATAGCACAGGTAGAGTGATAGCAGACTACAAAAGCAGAGAGTAAGAACTAAGGAGTAGTGGCAGAGTATCAGGACAAAGCAGAGTAAAAGGGAAGAGTAGTGCTATAGCACAGGCAAAGCAATAGCAGAGTAAGGCCCCATTCACACCTGACCGTTTTGTAGCGCGTCCTACGCTCGATGAACGCTCTACAAAACGGTCAAAAAAATAAATAGCATTGTAGTCAATGGTATCGTTCCCACCTGTCCGTATTTCCGCCCGTCCCGAACGCACTACAAAACGGCCCACGCATGAAAAGGTCCCGGAGCGTTTTTGCTGCGTATTGGTCCGTTTTGTAGGGCGTTTTCCATTTGTATACTGCCAAGTAGCCTTTGGAATCGTGCGACGGTCGCGCGACTTTTTTACCGCTAATCGCGGTAAAAAAACGCGTGACGGTCACGCGACAGACGCGCATATTACAATACGCATAGGTGTGAATGGGGCCTTAATGAGCAGAGAGAGCTGAGGAGCAGTGGCAGAGTGTCCAGACAGAGCACAGTGAGAGGGAAAGGTATGGGAGCAGACAGAGCTAAGGAACAGTGTCACAGAATAAGAAGAGATCGGATTGGAAGAAAGAAGTAGGGATAGAGCAGTAAAACATAAGAAGATATATGAAGCGGAATGAGAGAGAGAAGAGTAGTGATAGAGTGCAAAAGAGCTATAGAGAAGTAGAGGAAGGGAGAAACAGGCAGAGGACAAGAACTGAGCCAGACATGGTGAAAACCAAAAGAACAATAAAGACAGCTGCAGTTGTTGAGCTTAAAACTTCCATTTTCAAAAAGGTGTAGAAAACAAATGCAGACCCATAATATAAATTTTTATGAGCTAATACACAGCTTGTGTGAACAGAAGGATTGTATCATAAAACCATACTGACCTTCTATTTATCTAGGAGCACTGGAGGGAGGGATGAAAGCAGACATCATATTTTTCTCTGAGCACCTCTCATTCCTGAGGATGAGAGGAATAACCCAATAAACAAGTGAGAGAATAGAAATCATTTACAGTGCTAACAATTTAGGAAAATAATAATGTGTAAATGATTTCTCCTGACTGTTGCTTGGCAGTGTTTGTGGTGCTGTGCAGTGACAATGACACACACCAAGCGCTTTCACGAGACTCTACAGCTTTGGAGGGGTATTAAAGATTCAATTTATGTATCACGGTCAGTAGCCTATATCCAAAGAGAGAGCTGCATCCCTATCCTGTGCTGGCATTAATATACTAAACCAGCCCCTACTACAACAATGAAGTGTCAGGCAATCACTAACTTGCTTTCTTTCCATGAAGATTTTTTAATGGCAAACAGTGCAATTTTTAAATCAAATAAAGAAGAAAGCATAAAGTAAGTCACAAGAAGCATAAAATAACTTACATCAAATAAGAAACATGAAGCATAAAATAACTCGCATCACTTGGTATTCATAGTTACCAACTTTCCCCAATTTCCTAGGACAGTAGCAGTTTTTTTATTACTTCTTGGATATATCTGGTCTTGGAATTGTCTTTGGATTTCAAAACTGATCATTTATTCAATACTGTATCATTCAGTGTGTTATGTAACCCTTGTATGCAATGTACCATGTCCCTTTTAATCTGCAGAAAGTAGCCAAATGCACAATAAAATAATATTCCACTTTACGACATATCATTGTATGGTCTGTAGAGGCTCATCACCCTGCAAGACAGATATGCAATGTATCTGTTTATTCTTTGAAATTAGTAGTTACATACTCAATAAAGAGTATATTATATGCTACCACTACTATAAATACCTTAGCCTGTCCTCAGTTTAGGTTCCTGTGTGGTGATTCTTTTGTATTGTCCAATAAGTAAGTTGGGGGTTGTCAGCAACCTAGCTGCATTACACAGCTGAAGTGGAGAAAACAAGGTCAGTCACCTGGGTATGTTGCGTAGCAGGGGTGCCTTAATCACAGGGCTAGCTAAACAGAATTACCACACTGCTTGAGCCTTCTGTCTTTCATTATTTCAGATTTATGCTACACATTAGTCTACACTAATTAGGTACATGTGAGGATTGAAAGGCAGATAAACACTCTCCAAATGCTCAGTCAATTGGGACACTGTAGAAAATGGCTATAACCGGAAGGCCCTGAGACAGCTGAGAGATTTGGATGCTTATGTACATCTTAGCAGGCATCCCACTCAGGAATATCAGATACCAATTAATAGAATTATTGATGAAGTCCAAGCTTTGGGTCTGTTTTCCTTACAGTGGATTTTGTGCCACTCCCATTCTCCGCCATCTCCAAAAGGATTATTAGGGTATCATCCCCCCTGCAGGATGTCCCATCATGGCTGGGATTGGTTTCCTCAATTAACAAATGGAAGAAGGTTGGACTCCCACTTGCAACCATTTGTATGACAGTTACCTATTTACATCAGGGACACCAAGGATATCCTTATGAATTTATAAGAGCTAGGATGGCAAGAAGGTTATGTTTGGTGTACCTTAGACATCAGGGCACTAAATTCTTCAATCCTTCACAATTTAGAACTGATAGCCCTTACTTTTTATTTGAACAACCATACCACCTCTTCAGGAGATATGAAAGGATATTTGGTTCCATATTGTTTAAAACAATTCTTTATTTATATCACGATTAAAAACGGATTAAAAAACATATAAAAATATTGAGTATTCTAGTAAGTGTTAACATCATGAACGCTTTCCTTAAGGTATATTCATATAAGATTCTAAATGTCCAAATACCACTCCAAATGATACTCCAAAATAAAGAACTAAAATGAATAGCCACACAATGTAGTGTTTCTCAATGACTTGATCTAGTATTGTTTCTTCTTTTTAGTATTTGGAGTGGTTCGCAATTCAACACATTTCATGCTTCATGCGCTTCTTCAGGAATTCTAACCTGGAGGAAATATGAAATAATCATAAAAGAAAAAGTGAATATCCAACATGGATAATGATATACATACGGGTCTATTCACTAAGCTGCCGAGGGCAGCAGAGTGAACAACCGACCCCAAGTGAAGTGAGCCGAACACTGTTCGGCTATTCACTTCAGGCTGGTACGGCTGATTTCAGCCGTACATCGGCTGAAATCAGTGGCCGCTCGGCCAGCTTCGGCTTTCAGCACGGCTCAGCCGAGCCGATGCATATGCGTTCGACTCGACTGAGCCGCTCGGCCAGGTTCGGGAGCTGTACAGGCTATAGTGAATAGCCCGTACAGCATCCCTTCGGTTCTACTGAACCGAAGGGGTCCTGGGGCCGAAGCTAGCCGAAGGATCGGCCGAAGCTACGGGTAGATCTTTCGGCAGCTTCGTGAATAGACCCTATAGTCTCATGTGGTATTATACAAAACGCATACCAAACTAGGAAGCGATCAATAGCATACACAGACAGGTTGTTGACACCAAGATCCCGTACATAGAGAGGAGGAGTGGAGCCTGGGCCAGAATGGGCAAACACATTTGCAGTGCCCCTTAAGGATTGGTGGGGAGAGATCTTTCAAGATGTCTTTTCCAACTAGGAAAAACAGTTTCCAAATATATAAAAAAAAATCTGCAAATACGCGCGGAAACACTGTTTATGTGTGAATGGAGCCTGACATTATTGGAATATAATAAATTGTTTCAGATTAAATACTTTGCCAGTATTATAAGATTCAAACTTAACTTATAGCAGAACCACGCTAAACATAAAAAACAATGCATCACAATGTGCATTGTTTAGGCTATTGCAACGTCCACGCTGTACGAAATTGTGCGTCCTGCAAAATAGTCCAAGTATGATTTTATGGGCAGATTCCGCACGTTCCGGCTTATGGAATAGCCACAAACTCCAGAATCTGCACGCATGTTAACGTTTGCGAGGTTTCGTGAAGCTAAAAGGCAATACATATATTTATGTGGCAACACATAACAAACATATAGAGGGATTTTCTTTAGTATGACTGCAAAAGTGCAACTGCACTTTGGCTTATGAAGGGGATCTTGTGAAACCCCGAAACGTTGCTTTTTGATGCATTGTGCTATGTCTCATGCGTTAATCAATAGACGCCATTGATTCATTACTTGGAGTGCCGATGTTATTCTGGGATTATAGACGGTTGCCATCTGTCGACTGTGGCAGCACCCATCTTTTATATGGAACAGCGGTTTTGAGTGCGATGGGTTCATGGTCTGTTTCCTTATTTGTGTATCACTCAGCTGTAGATCCTCAAATCATCTCTGGATTGGTGCTGACACTGTCCTTCCTTCTGGAAGGTAGATACTTTTGTTCCCCATGGTCCCTGTGTCTGCTGTAAAGTAGCCACCGCTCCAAGCTTGCTCCCATGTTGGGCTACAATCTCACAATTAATTTAATACTTGAATGCATTTTTAAGATTTAACTGCTGAGTTATGTGCCACTTTAGGTCAGGGATAATTGGTAAATATAGGTATTGGTTGGGATATGCTGCTGAAACAAAAAAATGTGTAGTCTGAAAACCATTGCAGTGTTAATATTGCTTTAATGTACAGTCTTCGGTAAATTCCCTTCCTAAGTGCCTGGTACATGTGTAGGAACATTGGCTCGTGAACTCTGCCGTACCACAAGAGATGAGCAGGGCTGGGAACTGGGAGTCATACACCTGAAGGAAAACTTCCCCTTTCCTTTTTCAAAATGTGTTATTTACTAACCTGTGTAATTGCTTCAGAAGCCATTTTGTAATTAAATGTTGTTAAAAATGACCTTTCAATCATAAAATCATTACATAACTGTAATAAAATGTAAATGTTATTACCTTGTAACCATGGCAGCTGTTGGTGTTCTGTACACTGCACAGAACACCCCTAGAAATGTCTTTTTCTTCTGATTGCTGTGATACATTTCCCAGCAAATCCCCTCTTATAACAACACTGGGGCTGGTTGTGATGTGATTATGGTATAAACGCTGAGGAGTAAAGTCCCTGATACACAGATGACTAGTTGCTATGGGCAGCAAATTAAATAAAAATGTCCTCTATAACTAGGCAACCAGGACATATAATTGATTCTATATTATCCACAAAGGGTTAACAGCACTCTCTCAACCCTGCAGCAGTGCCTGTACCTGCGCTCAATAGTCTATGTCCACCCTCTCTGTGCAGCAAGTAGCTTCTTCCTTCTGAGAGCCAAGCCTCGTTCTGAGGCTACTCTAGAGATCACATGACCTTCCTTCAGGAGGCAAGCCTCACTCTGAAACTTTACCCACTGATATCTTACTGGAAAGGTTTACTCAGAGTAAACCTTTCAGGGAGAAAATGCCTCTCTCGCGGACGTCAGGGAGCCGCTATCTAAGAGGGAGACTCCCTGAACATCAGGGAGACTTGAGATCCCTGGGCTTGAGATCCCTGGGCATATCACAGGATAGAGCAAATGACTGAAATGCATAAGTCAGTATCCACAGTGAAGAAACATGTAAGAGTCTGTTATGGAGTATGCTACACATTCAATTAAATTGACGTGGGGAAGATTTTAAACCTTTTACTTAAAGTGGACCTTTCAGTAGCTTTATGCATTTTATCATTTTTAAAGCAGTCCTTTAGCTCCAGTCCTGTGACTCTTGCTGCAGGTAGAAAGAAGCATTTCCTTAGTCTCCTCTCCCTCGGTGATCAGACTACAACACTTTAACTTTGTAGCCAGTCACAAAGTGAGAGGCTGTAAAAGGGGTGATATGTGTCAAACATTTGTGAGCCCCTCTAAGAACTGCACAGACACGATGATTTAAATGATTGTGTCATCTCTGAGGCAGGATCTCAGTCCAGAAAGCAGATACTGGCTCTGGATAATGGATGAACAAAGATGGTGTGGTCCTTCTGGAGAGGAAATCAGATGACAGCTTTGTGATCACTGTGGAAGGTAATAAATATCTGTAAGCATTATAGTTGCACATTATGTAGCATGCATGCACTTTACATGGGAAAAAAATATATATCATGCTAGGCCCACTTTAAAACTCTCTGTAGTATCTTTTATTTCAGCCACAAAAGCAGGCACCTCCCTCCTGTTTAAAAGTTATGTATATGGCCTGGAAGCTATATGTGCTGTAATTACGGATGAGCAGCAAGCCATCTCTTTCTCAGTACTGCAAGCAAAGCCTTTACAGCAACAGGTTTGCAGTATGTCAACTACTCCTCCCACCTTTGCCATGATGTTTTGCTGTTAGGTGTTTATTCTGGGGGAATCGGGGTGAACCCTTTGACCCTGAGCCTTTAAACAGCCCTCGGAGGAACCAAACTAAGGAGACCCTGTTGCTACATTTGCTTTACAGCACCAATTTATTATTCTAGCCCACAGCTGCTACCTCCGATGTTTCTACCTTCCAGCTGCTCTTATGGGATTGGCTACGGGGAGCCTGCAGTTAAAATGTCAGAGAAGTAAGCCAGGTGCATAGTTCACAATTCACAAACAGTAGGCTGTTTCTGCAAAAAGTTGCAAATTGAGTGCATACACAAACAGCTTTTTTTCCAGTGAGACTTTAAAGTACCGCTTGCTTAGCATTAGACATAAATGGTCAGTAGAATATAAAATGTGCTAATTAATTAGATGCTTGCAAATGCAACTGAACCTATAATTGCCAAATACCAATAAACTTTTATTGTGTTTGTAAATCTTCCATTGACTGTCAGTAATGAGTGAGCCCCCTGTATGAAACTAAATACCAATACCTATAAAAGTCAAAATAGCAAGGAGGAGGTGTTGAATTTCTATTATTTGTTGGAGCATATTGGAGAACATAACTACACAGTATATTTACTGGTGACAGGTGAAATTGGAGCTGCATGTATTGGCTGCAATCACAATGAATGCTTACATATACCATAACTGTACGAGGGAACAATGTATAACAAAAATTGTAAAACAGTGAAGTCACTGTAAGGTATGATTATCCCCGAAGGCACCAAAGACTTGCTCCTGGGATAATAATGGTTTGGAAGTATGGATATATCATAGGCACTGAGGCTGGGGGAGGTGATAATGGTTAGGTACTAAGAACTAGACGTTTTATACTGGTGTGATTCCATACTAGATTATGCACTTGGCAAAATAGTTCATTATGTACACTTTGACAAAGATAATTTTTATTCAATATCACTCACAAATGCAGTATACCATTTACCTGCAAGAGCGGCTCTTAAGCAAATTATGTTATAATTTATACAAGTACTCTTTTTTTAAAAACTGCAGCGCTTTATAGCAATTCTAGCAGATCACAAATACCTTTAAAGTGACATTTGGGTTAAATGGCTCCTGTATATTGGCACTCATATGTATGCATGTGAGATCGGGTAGATTGTAAGCTCCTTGAGGGCAGGAACTGATGTGAATGTGCACTATGTAAAACACTGTGCAAATTGCCGGCGCTATATAAATACCTGAAATAAATAAATACATACATAAATAAATAAGGTCATTGCAACCAATTTAATCATACCAGTTTCAGACCTGGATAAAGAAAATTTGACCAAAGTAGATTCACAATGCACAAGAGAAGCAATTGGTAAAATCATCATGAATGACCAGGTCAATCTTCATGACCAGGTGCTCCATGTTCCTCTCCATTTTCTCCATACACTTTACCAGTAATTGGCACTAAACAAAAGCCATACTAACAGGCCTATTCACTAAAGGGTGAATAGTTTGGAGAAGGCAGGAGAAGGGAACAATCTAGGATAACATAGCTGAACTGTAAAGTGAGCTGAATTGGAGAATTTTTCCAAATCAGCTATGTTGTCCTAGATTGCTCACTTCTCCTGCCTTCTCCAAACTCTTCACCCTTTAGTGAATAGGCCTGATAGTATCTAAAAAAGATGACTAGAGCTTTCATACACAGAGCATACTAACCACTGGTTCAGGAAAGGCTTAATTATGACCTTATGGATTACTGGGTGTGAAAACTGGACCTGAGGCCTGAGCTGTTACAGTTTGCCTTGCAGTATTAAAAGATCACCAATTCCCAGAAGTGGCATGTGATTTCTGTAAAGATGAATTTTAGAGATGTGACATGATAAAATGGATGAAGTATGTTCTTCATAACCAAAAATGAATAATACAGGCTCAGAAGTTTAGCCCAACCACTTGAGCTGTTAATATTAAACTTCAGGCAGATATAGAAATAAAACAATAAATTCAGTTGTATTATTAATTTAGAAATTATTAAAAGTATATTGTGACCTTCAAAATACAGAGATAGGCTAAACAAGATGATATAATGAAAACAAATCTCAAACTTAGATGCAGGCACCAAGAGCACAACACATCAAGCACAATATTATATATTGTCTTCTGAACTTTGGGAGATGGATCAAGGGATAAAGGGACATCAATCATCACTCAGGACCAAAATATATATACGTAAAAGAAACACCTTTGTCCTACACCGAATCATATTTCAGGACTTTCAGTTAAAAGGCAATAGCAAACTATCAATATTTCATATGCAGAAAAACAATATCAACAAAACAACAACATTCTTAAACCATAATAGTGCTTTTTCTTTAAAAAAAAAATGTGATTCACTTTATAACAACTAAATTCTATTTGAAGAATGAAACAAACCTGTGACCAGTTGCTATGGTATAATTTTTCTTTATGGCCGGGTTTAGTTTGAGCCAAGTTTCCCGAACCCCACGAGAAGACCTGAACCCCACTGAAGTCTATATTAACCGAATCTTGCTTTTTTTAATGTTTTTTTTTTTTTTTTTCAGACAATTAGGCAAGATGCTATAAAAAATGTCATGGGTAGCTTGGAACTGGCATGCAGGACATGTACCAAAGTGAAAAAAAATACCATTCAGCAGGGAGAATGTCTTTCCATGCGGCTTAAAGGAAAACATTAAACATACACAAATCTAAATTTAAAATGTAAGTGCTTGGGCAGGTGCCTTAAACCTGTATGTGCTGTTACAGGAAAAAACGGCATGAGGTTCTCCATAATATTTCAGCCAGATCTTTACCCATGCATGCAGCCTGGGTGACCAGCCAGGGGAATGAGTGTTGGTGTACATTTCTAACCCTTAACCATTCCCACAAAGAGTTCAAAGTAAATAAAGACACTCACACTGCTGAAAAAGTCCTTTATTATCCTTTATTATCCATTGAAAATGTAAATAATGCCCCTCAAATGTAAATCCATGATCAATCATGACTACCCACTATTTGTCAATGTTTCCCCACCACCTTGATGACCTGCTACCCAAAAATGTTGATGTGCCTCTAAATGACAGCGCTGCTGTAATGAAAAGAACTGCTCCAGGGATCCACTGATAATGCTGTTGTAATGTCGTAATGCTATTAGGGGTATTTCAATCTGTAAAGTGTCCTTAAAACCAATTAGGTCCTATTTTTTAATAAATACTCCAGCAGCTCAGCAAAAGCAGTTCATGCTGCAATGCTCATCTTCAATCTGGATCTGTCTCTCCCCCAACCATATTTTGCAGCTCCAAAATGTTCCCAGTCTTCCATGTTGAATGAAACCTAGCATTACTCAACCCAGGAGACTGAGGACATATTATGATTGCAGGGCATCAAGGTCAGTGTCATCATGGTAGCCTGCATTCACTAAGTAATGATGATGTCAGTGTGCTATCTGCATCATTGAGGACCTACAGGTCTGAGAAGAGGCAAAGAGGAGCCTGAAGCATCATATGACCAGCCTGGAGTATGGAGCCTGGAGTTGAGCATTAACAACATTATCTTTTAGGAAATCTTCAACTAGTTTATTTTTTATACTATAAAATACTGTATCATTCAGCTTGTGAACTCTTCTGAAGTTAAAACTTCTGAATCTACCCCAACCGAAAAACAATTGCTATTATCTTTAATAAAAAAAACCCAGCAGAAATGTTAATTGTTTTGCACAAACCAGCACAAACGTGACACCAACCAACCAAGAGGTTTCATGTTTTTTGGCTGTTGTAGGAGGGCTGGGTGACCTTTGGCGACCTTTAATAAATGGTTACTAACTCAAAAACAAAAGGAGATAGAACGGAGATTTAAACAGCACAAACCAGCACAAATTAACTAACCAGCCCAGTTTCATATCTTTTTTCTGTTGTAAGGGGGTTGGGTGATGTCATCATCTTAAAAGAAAATTCCTATTATCGTAAAAGTAAAAGCTGCACAAATGTAAATTTTTACAGCAAAAACAGCACAAACGTGGCACTAAAGAAACACACTGGAGTTCTTATTTGTGCCAATTGTAGGGGGTCAGCCCCGCTAAGCTCAACCATCGACATTTTTGGTCACCTCCTGAAAATTTTAGTTGCCTGGCAGTGTCTGGCTTCAGTTCTGAGTCACAGACCTGGTTCAAGTATGCAGCAAGCAAAAGTCAGAGAAAAGACAGATGGGGGAATTTATCAAAACTGGAGCAGACAGAATCTGGAGCAGTTGCCTATGGCAACCAATCAGCATCAGTTTGCTCAGTTGAGATTTGAAAATGAGAGACAGAAGCTGATGCAAATCTGCTCCAGTTTTGGTAAATTCCCCCCAGAATTCTTTATTACTAGAATTGTTCAGATAAGGAATTAGAAGATATAGAAACCAAATCATCAACAAGACAGCCAGGCATCTAGCCTATATCTTATAGTATATCATATTATCCTCTATTGCTCACAATTAGACATTGGCAAACTGAGCAAAGTTTAGTTCGCAGGAGGTTCTGCGAACCCAGCAGGACGTCCACAAAACCCAAACACATTGCCATATTGAAGTCTATGTAAGCCAAATCTTGCTATATTTTCGGGCATTTTTAAAATCTAACTTGAAAGCTGTTGTTAAAGAAAAGCGCATGGGAAGCTGGGTACTGCCATGGGGAGCTTGAAGCAATGCAAACTTTAAAAAAAACAAAAAACATTTAATACACAAATCCTTTAAATAACATGCTTGAGGATGCCTTAAAGCTGCATGTGAAGCCTGGGAGCAGTACAATGCACTTTAAAACTTACACGTACAGTTTACAATTCGTGGTGCCGCTCTCTGCGAATCTGCCGCTCCAGGCAAACGCCTTGTTTGCCCCGTGGCATATACGCCCCTGGCTACCACCACTAATTAACAGATCCCCACGCAATTTCTATGTGTACACAAACCAACCAAAGATCCTAAGTGAGGTCATTGATCAAATATGGTCATGATCCTATTTGGTCATTAACCTCACCCAGAATCCCTGGCCAGTTTGCTGACATACAGCATGGGCTGGGGATCTGTTGTTTGTAACAAAAAAAAGCAGCAGGGCAGCATCATTTGGTGTGAGCCAGCATGACTGAAGGGGATATACATAGCTGGATAACAATTTGACATTTGGCAAGTTTGACTCGCATTCTAAGGAAGCTTCTTGACTCCGATAAGTCTCCTCCCCCACAAACAGGATGTGAGAATGTGGCCCATGCCCCCATCAACATGGGGAGA
The DNA here is from genome assembly GCF_000935625.1 of Nanorana parkeri. Classification (NCBI taxonomy): domain Eukaryota; kingdom Metazoa; phylum Chordata; class Amphibia; order Anura; family Dicroglossidae; genus Nanorana; species Nanorana parkeri. The sequence goes on along the minus strand of NW_017306948.1, from coordinate 70,748 downwards.
AGGTGCCTTGCAAGGGGGGGGGGGGGCTTCAATGTACCTCTTTTCAATGTACCCTCCCAGTGTTAAAGACGTGTTCTGGCCTGGTTCAGGGTAAGGTGGCATGCTCACTGTAATTCTTCCTTGCCACTCAGGCTGCATGCCTGGATAAGAATCTGGTTTGAATCATAGGGGTAACCCCACAATGTTTTTTCCTTTTTGGCTTATTAATTCTTTTAAAATAAAATCATGGGGTTAATATTCATGCCAGACCCTTATCCAGGCATAAAGTTGGATATCTGACTCCCCATCCCCATGGGAATAAGTACAGGGCGCATAGTACCCCTTTGTTATTCATTCCTAACAAAATGTTAAAAGCAAATAAAAACACCCACACTATGACAAGGTTCTTTGCAAAAAAAACAAACAAAGGAAACAATGTCTCCTGATATAAATCCAACATCAGTCACTTTGTTCAGTGTTGTAAATCATCAGCAATCACAACGATCCGCCCCCTACAAATTGGACTCGCTGCCAGATGTTGTTCATCCAACGCACACCTGTTGCAAAATGACAGTTCTCCAGCCAGCTGCAGTATGTCAACAAACCAGACATTACCATATTTGATCAATGGCATCCCCCAGGATCCCCAGCTGGTTTGTTTGCAAACCCCAACCTGTCTCATTTTGTGGCGGTAGTAAACATCAGCCAGGAGTTTGGGCAGGCAAAAGGGCCAAATCTGGAAAGTTTGTTCTGCTGTTTGTCGAACTGTGAATGGGTTGAGTTCAGGTCAATCTCATGTTCAACCCAAACTCAAGTGCAATGACAATTTCAGAAAGTGACAGGGACAGAAAGTATGTTTTTTTCCTGTCCAGGATACAAGTCTACTAAATTAAGAAAACTGGTTACATTTTCCAGTGTAACAGGGTAGACAGCTGCACTATGATTATCACTCTGCCCCTATCCTATGAGGCAGTGCTAAACTATTTTTACCTAGTGCTGGGAGCCCAGAAATGTACCTGATTGCGAGTTGCATTAGCCAGTCACAAGTTGGGACTTACAATGAACTGTTGCACTGCACATATATACTATACATGGGGGTAAGGAAGATTTTAGACCCATTGATGTCAGTTAAAGACAACATGGACAGCTAAAGCTTGGCAGAATTTTCATGGACTGTCTGTAAATATATGGCCAGTTGGGGTCCCTAGTCCTGACACATAAATGAAGTATCCTCTCCAGCATGCCATTCTTTTATTTGGAAGTGGAAAGAGAGAGTCGGACCCATGTGATTTTTCTGGTGGTGTTCATCATCCAATAGTGAGTAAGTGATGCGAATTTGTGTATTCTGGCTAATAGATAGGCAGCTATTACTAGCCTAAGGTTCTCCACAGTATCCTTGGCCTAACAGTGAACACAGTAGATGTAGGCATTTTTCCACACCAATTAAAATAGAGCAGACACAACTTCATTGCAATAGGGTCAGGGAACAATCGAGTGGAATAGCCAGCCTCCCCTCAACAGGGCTTAATGAGAGAAATCATGTAAGTGGACTACAATCCCTGCACCTTAAAATTTGGATTGACCTGTGATGGGAATACTTCAGGCTTGTCAGCTAATGTTTTGGCATCCACTAGATGCCCCTGTCTGCCCTTACATCCTTTACTTTGGGCTCCAGGCACCATCTTGGGAAAGCCTGTGTCTAATGAGACACAGAAGTCTCACAAGATTTTGGAGACAGAAGTCTATAAATAGCATTGGCTGCTTCAGAAAGAGGCAGTGTGTGAAGGGATAACACAGGGACAGAGACCCATTGGTAAGGGAAAGGTAGGCCTAGAGGCAGGAACAGGATCCTGGCAAGAAGGAACAATGCAGGGACACTAATTTATTCCCTTATATTTCAACCTGCATCCAAGGCTAAGACACCGATAGCATTCTCCAGCCTTCTGGTCTGGTTAAGTTTTGTGCACTGCATTTGGCTAAGACAGCACTCTTACAGGAAAGCCGCCTCTAGGAGCCTCACAGGTACACATTTAAGAATCTCCCTTAAAACTCACATACAAAAGTGCTTTGCTGTATAGAACGGAACTTTGGAGGAAGAATACCACATTGTTGTAACTGCTTTTTTATTTGCATAAAACGCTTAGCCAAGCAAAAGATGTGTTGTTTGCTATGTTTAAATGTCTGTCATGTGGTTAGCTCTGCCCAAACTTTGACCTGTGTTTGGCATGCATTTCAAACAAACATAAAACGCAGGTAAACAACACCCATGTACTCAAGCCCTAAGTTATTAAATTAACCTACTGTACCCAGCAAAAAGTCAAAAAAGAGTCAAACAAATCAGGGGTAATGCATTACAAGTGCATTTGCGAATTGCCCTTCCCTGATTTTTTTTTTTTTTTTGCTAAATACCATTTGT
>NW_017306948.1:36682-68323 GCF_000935625.1 Nanorana parkeri | reverse complement strand
TTTGCTAAATACCACTTCTTTTTGTCGAAAGGCTGATTTTCTCTGTCCTTTAAATATCATGCCTAACTATTGTATATATTGTAGCTACAGAACATTTGACTATTTAAACCTTCTCAGTCTTCTGCAGTGACTAAAATGTATGTTCTCTTCTATCCCTCAATCTTCTACCCTCCACTCCTTCATATCAAGACCTGCAGAGCTCTCTCCCTCTCTACCATCAGTTTGTCTCCTAAAGATTCTGCTCAGCTCAGAAAAACAAAGTAATTAGCCTTGGTTTCCACATTAAAAAAGCATAAAATGAAATCTTCCGAATTGCAATGGAAAGAAACCCAACAATTATTCAAACATTCATTAATGAAATTACAGCAATTAAATGCAAATGCCTCCATTTTTCTTCATTATTGTGACCGAGCGACAGTTTCTCTCTGAAGTGACATCATAACGCTGTTCCTACAAGTCATGCTCAGCTACGCCTCATCGGTGCGGGGTACAGGCTTAACGCTCGTCACAATAATAGACACATGAGGAATTATACTCTTAATGCTGGGTAATGAGAATGATACAGTAGGACGCGTACAGATATCCAAACTAGAAACCTCAAATAGGCTCTCAAATGGTTGCTTTTCTTATCTTCCAAATGCAAAATCTAGCAATAATAAATCTATTGTGTTGTGGTCAGATGCGCCTAAAAGAATGTAGACATTTTCACAAATACTATTTTGATATTCAGATGTCCAATATAGATTCTAGTCTAAGAAATGCTAGCTCTGAGGCAGGAAAGGGCTAGGATGCAGTAATTGGTAGCAGTGTAAAATACAATACAAGGACAGTGCTATTCTTTTACACAATTGCTAAATACGGACTTTACGTTTGGCTAATGTTAGACAACATTATTGCTCTGAGACTTCATTTAGCCATGTAAAAAGAAACCTAGGTAAGGTTCACCCGGCTTATTAAACTATAGAATTATACATGATGTTTTTTTATTGGCTGTTTGTTACTCTTTCTTTAGTTCTTTTACTTTGGAAAAAAATGGCTAAATCTTTTCAGAAGCTGATAAATTGTATTCACAACTGATGTCCTAGATTTTATGACACTAGCAGATATGGGGCGTCTCACTCCAACATCAAGTCGACAGCCTATAAAGAGGAAGGACCCAGTAGTCCAACTAGCTAAAATGGGGTGTAAATGTAGTTAGTAGATACTGAGCAGATATCATTCAAAGTTTAAAGTGTAACTAAACCTAAAACCAAAAATGTAGTGTATTGCAGCATACCAATCCTTCAATTTGGTGGTTGCATCAGCATTATTTTTTTAGGTTTTATTTCCTTTATTTTCACCTGATGATCCAGCCAGTAACACACTTCCTGTCTTAGGGACGTTCCACTTTATGGAGTAAAGTGTCACCCTTGGACAGCAGCATTGTCAGCCTATAGAGAGGGGAGTGTTAGATGCACTAGCAGATTTGGATGAACATGGCTAACAAATTAAATCTGTTTTTTTTTTCTTTCAGGATAAAGGTTTTACATAAATGAATAGAAGCTGACTATTGTAAGTACCCCTGTCAGTGTTAAATGGTCTGTCTGTTTTGCTGGACAGCTTGGTTTGGTAAAGGAAGTTGAAAAATAATACACTTGCTGGCCAGATCAACAAGTGAAAATAAAGGGGGAAGAAAGAAAACAAAGGCAGCCACAACATTTAAAGTGTAGCTTCAGCTTTAAATAAAGCTTTACCTCAGTACATGTTATACCATATTTTGTCTCCCCACAAACCTGATAAACAATCAAAATCAGCAGTTACCTAAATGGTACAGTGTACTGCGCATGTGTATCCAAAGCAGTGTTTTTGGCACTCTAGAACGTATGTCAAATCTGCAGTTTGCTTGCCAGCAGGAATATTGCTTATTACCATGCCAACAGCAGCTTCTCTCACAAAGACAGGTTGGCACAGGAAGTAGAGCGCACCCCTGCTGTGGTAAGGCTGGGTTCACACCTAGGCGTATTGAATATGCGCGTTTGTCGCACATGTGACGGACCCCCGTACTCAGGATGAGTATGTCCGCCGCTGTCTTCTTCCTTGCTGAGGAGATCTTGCAACCTGAAGATCTGTAGCTCCCAGTTTCCCCAGTCACTAGCCAAGGCTTGAGTGTAGGGTAAACAAACTCTGCTTTATTGAACAACTGCACAAACTTTTATACAGAAAGTGATCAGATCAGAATATAATCCCATCACATCCCCCGTCCCCTCCCTGGACATTCTGTCTTCATAACACCACAGGTGTCCACCTGCTAACGAGCTCCAGACAGCCATGGCAGGAGCCTGGCCAGAATGTCATTGTTCTGAGCTCCCTCAGAGAACAATAGGAGATAACGAGGGATGGTTCTGATAGTCTTTCCATAACCAGGTCACACAGCATAACGCACTCAAAACATAACTCAACACCAATACACATTTAACTTATAAACTGATCACCATGTCGTCACAGCACATTTTTACCACGATTCACTGTAAAAAAAAAAAGCGCGACAAACGCGCATTTCCGTGGGCTACTTGGCTGTATCCCAATGGAAACGCGAGACCAAAACGCCCCAAAGAAGTACATGTACTTCTTTGGGCGTAGGCCGTTTTGTATCGCGTTCTGACGGGCGGAAATACGGCAAGGTGTGAACCAGACCCATTGAATACAATGGGATTTAGATGTTTGAGCGTTTTGTAGAAAGTTCGTCGAGCGTTGAACGCTCTACAAAACGTTCAGCTGTGAACCAGGCCTTACAGGTAATAAGATGGGCAGACACTTTCCAGCATGGTGCCAGGTTTGATAGATATGTCCCTAGAAATTTGTGTCTTTGGACTCTTACATATTCTTTGCAGAGTCAACTAGACGGGCACAGTTTTGTGTACATGTGTGGGATTTGTGTATGACGTGGACTGTGGGCAGGTAAAACAAGCAGAACAGGGGTGATCAGGAAAAGGAAAGAAGCAATGGCTTTGAGCTATGTGGGTGATGAAAGGACTACTTTTATTCTTGACTGCTGGAAGCAAAGCAGATTGAATATATAAGTACAATCAATGATGACAAGTAAGAATAATTTTTGGTCACTATGGTATTTTTTTTCTGGGCTAAGGTTTGGTGTAAGGATCGGTAAATATATATATATATATATTGTATTTTTGCTTTTGGATTTAGATATGCTTTATTGAGTTGTATTCAAATGAATTATTATAGTGGGAAAACATTTAGGGCCCATCTAGATGAATGTGCATAGTTTGTTTCCTTTGCTTGTTGACATGCGTTATTAACACGCTTTGACTTGCATTTTAATGCTTTTTTTAGTTTAGGATATGAAACGGAGTTAACAGGCTTTAAGCAAGGCTTGTTAATTCTTGTTGCCAATGTATCAAAATTAAACAAAATGCAAGTTAGATGTGTTTTGAAGCATTGCCATTGGCTCCTGTGGGCCTATATAAACAATAAATGATGAAAAAAGGACATGTCCTATTTCAGAAAATGGGCTGCAGTGCAGCAAGGAGATGGAAACGGGCACTATTTTTAGTATGGGAAAGATGGACACATGCGTTTAAGCGCATTTCAACAAGCAAATTAAAATGCAACAGTTTAAATAAGCCCTAAGGCATTAAGCCTGATTTACTAAAGGATTTGAGAATGTTCATCCAAAAAAAGTGTGAAGATTTACTTCAATCATTCAATCTTGCAAAAAGAAAATCCATCTTTACTTATTTCATCTGCCCATGATTGTATAATTCAAGTGATTTACAAATCTTTTAGTAAATCAGCCGCATGTGTTTGCATAACTCCATTCAAATTAGGTAATGAGAACACCATCTTTTTATCTTGAAAGATTGTGTAGATAGTGCACAGCTATTAAAAAAAAAATCAGTTAAGTCTGCCATCATCCACACAAATTTGCTGGTCAGTTAAAGAGACTATATAGTGATTTTTATATTATTTTATTTATTTTGTTCAGGACCAAAAAAAAATACAAAAAACAAACATTTTCTTGGTCAAGTAAATAAGATATATTGCCTAAAACATCTCATGTGTCCAGATTACTTTTAACTGCTTTGCTAAAAAATTTTTTAAAAAAACACTTGCTGAATTACAGAGCTCTCTCCTTGCTCCTTATGGCTTTTTTCAGATACGGAGAGAGTCCCAAAGAAAAAAAGATACTGCTGTGCTCTCTTTTTAGAAAACAACCTTCATTGCTGCACATTGCAGTAAAGTGAGTGTTACTGTATAGGGAAAACTGATGATGCCTGCTGAATCACAATGCCAAGCTTATATTATGTTAATTAGCTTAATATTTTGCTTAATGAACATATTATAAAGTGTCCTTTATACATAAGTCTGCATTTATATAGTGTACAATTATATAGTGGAAACACCATATATAATGAGTTGTATAAATATACAACATGTGTAACATTAGCTTTGTAGTGCGAGGTAACTAGAGTTCATGTAGAACATTTAGACCTTATAGGACAAGCTAACAAGAGTTCCATTGATACAAAATCATAAACAACTTTCCTGGCCTTGGCTTATTTAACAGCTGTCTTCTAATCCTGATATGTGGGTCCTTGGTTTAATGAGAAATAGGTTAAATGCCAAGACAGCTGTCCATTAACCTTGATATAAGGGGGTCTTATCAAGACAAGAAGACCCATCTAATGATCTTGGCACAATCAAATACTAGAACAGGTGTCATTATTATATGATTTTTGGAGATAATTCAGAGTAACACAGATGGTTATTTTGTTCAAACCCCTATAAAAATGGACCTGTGAGCCCATATTATTTGAACGTGCCTGAGTTGATGCGCGTTCCCAGCTGGCCAGCTAAAATAAACCTACTTCTTAAAGCTATCCCACCTGAGTGGTTGTTAATCAATTTAACACTTGAGGAGATTTCCCCCTTCACATTACAGCATGCGCATTTCAGCAGCAACATAATGTGAATGAGTATTAAATTAAGTATATATCTATATTTCAAGCAGTCAACAAAAATATATACAAGTATATATGCAGTCTCTCTTCTTCAGAAGGCAACAAACATAGCATTGCCGCACATTTACTTATTTGAGATTGTAGACATCCTTAGAGACAATGCTTTTCTTTTTCCAGAAAGACTTGATCTTGGACATTCTGGTCATTTTTGCTGGTCCTTCTTACCTATTCCTAACTTGAAAGCATCACAGGTCATGGCATGGAAAGGCGATGGGAGCCTACACAAAACAATTGACAGTGCAAACATTAGTGCCATTTGTTTCCACCTCTCACCTATCCTATAGTTGATACTCTGTTCCCGTTTTCTTACACAAAGGTGTTTTGGTCATAAGTTATGTGTATCAGTAGGTCTATCTTGTATACTGAGCTTAAAGTTTATGTATAGCCCAAACTTTTTTTTTTAGTTTAGGATGGACAAGAGAAGGGTTAAAACCCCTGTCTGTTTATTTTTTGCAATTTGTGCACCATTGGGGCAATTTACCTTATTTCCTGTCCCAGAGAGGAGACATGAAGTTAAAAGGAATCTCCCAAAGTGAGGAGAATTCCCTTTTAGACAGCTGTCCTTGAAACTGAGGTCCCCTTACCTCTTGTTCTGAGATCAACTAAAATTAAAAAGTTAAAAAAATTGCCTAGAGATACACTTTATATCCTTATTTTTGTGTATTTGCTTCACCATGTATGTAATTTCCTGGGTGTCATCTGTACCTAGGAAGATATCATGTAATTTTTCCGTGCTTTGTTAAAGAGACTTTGTCACTAATTTTGCCAGCTGAAAAGAAGCATTCCCTGCAAAGCAAACAATTACTACTTACCTGTCCTGCCGCATTGAAAAGATATGTCTGCTGAAAAATCTTCTATATTCGTAGCTTCCAGGAGTGTCTGATTCCAACATTCCCAGCTGGCCACTGTGGTTTCATGTGCCTTTCCCAACATAACTATAGAACACAGTAATTATGTAGGGGCTGTTAAAAGGAACCAAAACACACAGATGGGGGGAAGGCATTGAACACATCTGGAAGTGTGCAAACTGCTGAAGATTTTCCAGTGATCTCTTTTTTTAGTGCAGCAGAGTTTACCAGCATAGGCAGCAGGACACGCATTTACCAATTATGTACTTTGCAGGAATGTCTTATTTTTAGCTGGTAATAATGATGACCATTTAACTTTAAAGTCTAGTATAGCAATCATCACACCTGAAGAACCTGGACATAAATACAAAGTCATACCTCATTTTATTGTGGCTTTGAGGGTAAATATCTATAGTGTGCACCTAGGATTCCTAGGACTGCACCTACCTTAAATATGTTGACACCAAGGGGTTTATAAACCCCACATCCCCAGAACCATTTCCAAAAGTGCTGAATGGAACTCAGTCCAATGACATATGCAAGAGCCTCAGAAAGCTGTTTTAATTATAGTATAATGTGTGGCATTTTTATTTTCCATCAATGTTCACAGTGTCCTCTTCCTCACCTTCTTCTTGGAGCACATAGCCGCTGAAAAACTTCATCTGTATTGTGTTTCCTTTTGGGGCATTGTACAGGCTGGGGTTCAGCTAAAATAAGGAAGAAAAACCCAAAATAGAATTAAAACCCATATGAAGTTTCATACCTGTCGTATCTTTATGGTCCCATACACATTATAGTCTTTGCACCCTTTGTTACATGGAACACACTCAGGTGGTATGTCTATGGCAGGAAGGCACCATAAAACACAGTCTCTTTGAGGGATTACTGGTCCCCCGTTTATTTCCATGCACAGTATTAATTGAAAGCAGCTTCATTTCAGCAGCAAAAAACAGAGAAACAAAGTCCTGCTAAATTCAGCAAACACATCAGTCCATTTTATAGGCTTTTGCTGAGCCTGAATAAATTCACAGTTTGGTAAGTAAAACCTCTATGTGCTCTCACACCAAAAAGAACAGTTCATCAGTTCACCATCCACAAAGTTTTTAAAATTACTTTGCGCAACCTCTTCCTGTGAGGCTTTCCAGCCCTTCTATAATGAGCCATTGATCCTGACACATGAACTTGTGCACTTGGGTGGCCAGTCCCATCTAATCTCTTTTGCAGCCTTAACTCCAGATACAACAGAGGAATTTATATGATCATCATCCTAAAGAGAAACTCGCCTATTTTCCTCTGGGGCTCACAACCACTCCAATCCACATTCTGGATGATGAATATCTCCTATGCACCAGCTTGTCTGCCATTTGAGCCGAGACTGTCATACCTGTCATACTTTTTTCTCTCAGTGAAAAGGCTACTTTCCGCCCACCATTCATGAACAGCTCCACCCCTCAACACCAATCTCAACACAGACTTGTCCTGCAGATGAGGAGAGGGGGCTTGTCCGACCAGTTCTGTTACTAAGGGGGTTATTCACCTAGGAGCCAAAGGTTGCAGCCGTGGCTTCGGTTGATCCTTCGGCTCTCTCCGGCCACCGGAGCCCTTTGGTTGAGTCGAACCGAATGGCTGCTGTACGGGCTATTCACTATAGAGCACTATAGAGCAGCTCAGCCAAGCCGTAGGCATATGCTTTGGCTCGACTAAGCCGAAGTGACACCCGAAGCGGGGTGAACAGCCTGCTGAAGGCCTGCCATAAGCTTCACAAATGACAGCTGGGCAGAGCCAGCCATGATCTCAAAATAAGCCGTACATCAGCTGGCTTTGGCTGCCTTCGGTGCAGAATAAGTGCAGAAACAGTTCGACTCTGCCGATCCAACATCTGGATCGGCTGAGCGAAAGCTCCGGGAGCTCACTCACTACTGTTCGCCCCTATTCTCATAGGGGCTGAACGGCAGTGAGTGAATAGCCGAATATCATTCGGCTCGGCTATTCTGCTCGCTACCTCCGGGGCAGCGAGCAGAAAAAAAATTTAAACAAAAGAAAAGAATTTAAAAAATTTTAAAACTTTATTTAAATAAATGTAAAAATTAGAAAAATAAAGAAAAATAATTAACCCCCCCCCGCCATAACAGGCCACATGCCCTCAGCACTGAGAGGGTGCTTTTCCAGGGTCCCAGCTGCCGATAGGGACAAGGGCATCTTTCCCACAAGCCCTGGGGCATTGGTTGTTGGGGTGCGGGCAGGGGGGTTTATTCACATTAGGTACCCCTTAATAAACGGGCACCCTGATGCGGCCCCCCTTCTGAAGAACCCATTCATTAAAGGGTTCAAGTAAAATGTTGAAAAAAAGAGGCCAGACTTTAATCAAAAATCCTTTAATTAAAATAAAAACACAACAAAGCAATTTTGACAAGTCTTTTATTTAAAAAACAAAACAAAAATCGCACGCAACAAACTCCTGCCGCAGAATGAAGAATCTGACAGATGCCGGCAAAATATAGACAATTGGGCAGAGCTAGTTTTGGGCTAATGATGTCACCGCTAGCTCCGCCTAACTGTTTACATTTGGCCACCGCCTGCCAGAGTCTTCCAGCAGGTCACGGACAAATGAAAACAACTGGGTGGAGCCGGCCATGATGTCACAGTCGGCTCCACCTAGTTGTCATGTAATGACAGCCCAGTGTCTTTATAGTAAATAGCCTGTACAGCAGCCCTTCCGTTCGAGTGAACTGAAGGGCTCCGACAGGCGAAATGAGCCGAAGTATCAACCGAAGCTACGGCAGGATCCTTCGGCTCATTATAACCCTCTTAGTATTCCTTTAAGTGAACCTTTTAGCCATTTTAAACCACTAGGTGCTATTACCTTTAGTTGCCAGGAAGCCCTTCCCCTGTGTGTCCTCTGGTTTAGTTTCACTTTGTTACAAAAGCTTGACTTCTCTTGGCCATCACCCTGGCCTGCCCCCTGATCAATAACAGTGCTCTTAAAGTATGTATAAAATTATTTTCTTTTTGTTTTGGATGGAAAGTGACTTATATAAAGTTGTTTTCTGATTTGTATGTCCCACATAGGATATTTCCTTTAACTTCCTGTACTAGAGACACATCAGGAAATGAAAGCAAAACTCGTCAAAATCAGGGAAACCCTTTTCTAGACAGTTGTCCACAATCCACCATAGCTCAGCTGAAGTCGCTGTCCATCACTGCTCCACTGCGGTGCATAGAAATAAATGATAATACAGAAAAATGAAGAAAATGGTGTCTTGCATTTTAGGGCACTGCCCAAACAACCCCTACACAATAAACACCAGCCTGCATGCTAAAACAGCTCTGGTGTGAATGAGCCCTAAGACCTGGTGACAATGGTTCACTAGGTCACATAGGGAGTGGGGAACAGATAGCAAGAAAAATAACCTGACAGAGTTGATTCCACTTTTAACCAAAACTAGAAAAAAGTGAAAAAGTCACAGTAGTCAGGCTCCTAGTAACAAAGTGAAATTAAATCAGAGAGGTACACTTGGATAGGGGTTATGGCTATTTAGGGTACTAATAAAAAAGTTCTGACACCTGCTTTTTGGCAAGAATTTTAGTTTTAAATTAGGGCTGTGGAAATTAAAGATTAATTTCTCGAATAATAGTTAAACTTTTTGATCAATTACAATTATTTTGATCGCTAATGAAAACGCTCATCTCTCCGCCGGCTTCCAGGAGTCCCGTCGGCGATCCAGTGACGTCACGGACATCGACGTCACCGGACTCCTCCCGCCTTCCCCAAGTGGCTCCGTCGGCTAACGCAGGAAGGGGGGAGGAGTACAGTGACGTCGATGTCCGTGACGGCTAACAAAGGGAATGGGGGAGGAGTCCGGTGACGTCGATGTCCATGACGTCACCGACTCCTCCCCCTCTTCATTAGCCGACGGAGCCACTTGGGCCGGTGAGTTTGCGCAAGAAACTTTCTGCACGAGCGCCAGCCATGGCATTGGCCTATACACATACAGCACAGCAATGAAGTGATAAAATGAACTAGGATCACACTAATCCAGCACGTTATTATTCTGAGTTGCCCCACTCAAGCGGCGGCCATATTGAGTGGGGCATGTGAGATTAATAACGTGCTGGATTAGTGTGATCTTAGTTCATTTTATTACTTCATTGCTGTGCTGTATGTGTATAGGCTAATGCAGGGCTCACAATTTCAAGTCCTGAGCTACTAGCCAGGCCTTAAAAGTTACTCGCCACCAGTTGCCCCACCTAACCCCAACCCTGCCCCGGACTTAACTCCGCCAGGTCAGTAATGTAACGCACAGCCCAGAGGTCAGTAATGTAACGCACAGCGCAAAGGTCAGTAATGTAACACACAGGGCAGAGGTCAGAGTGACGCAAAATGCAGGGTCAGTGTGACGCAAAGTGCAGGGTCAGTGTGACGCACAGTGCAGGGTCAGAGTGACGCACAGTGCAGGGTCAATGTGACGCACAGCGCAGATAGAAGTCAGAGTGGCGCACTTTCTTTTCCCTGCTTTCTGGATGGCCGGTCTCACCGTCTCTGCAGTCTTCCTCCCAGCCTGGCAGCTGAGGTGGGCGGAGGAAGCTGCAGAAGACAGCGGATGTCATCGAGGAGCGTCGCCGGTGGGACCAGAGATGGTACACTACCACCACGGCGACCGTTCCCTTGTGTTCTCTCTTCTCATCGGCCACTCTGTAGCTACAGTGGCCGATGAGAAGAGAGAGAACAGAAGCGAGCAATTGCCGTGGCGGTAGTGTCCCATCTCTGATCCCGCCGGCGGCGCTCCTCGATGAGATTCCACTCCCCCCCCCCGCAATTTTCACTCGCCAATTGCGAGGGGGCGAGTGCAAATTTTGAGGCCTGGGCTAATGTAGTTGGATCTGTATGTGCGTTAGAATTAATCGAAATTAATCGATTAAAAAAAATTCTATTACTCGAACACGAAAATTTTAATCATTACCAGCCCTATTTTAAATATTTCAAATGGCTGAGAGGCTAAATTTAACACAGAAACAATAGGTAAACAAATATCTGCAGTGTTAGATCATAGTGACACTCCTGTTAACTTGTTGAACTATGTACCTGTTTTTTGTCTTGCGGCAGAGAGTTCTCTGTAGCCAGGGAGATAGTAGTCCAACCTCCAGTTAAGGTCCCAATGAGACTTTTCATCCTATATAAGATTGGATATATTGATGAGTCATTTCCAAATTTTAAAATACTGGGATGCAAACAATATTTATGCCTCATATGGCCTGATAGCTACATTTCATGCACTGCTTGGGACCTGCACTACACTCTAACAACCATTTTCTACACCTCCTTTGGGAGGAGCAGACAATCTTCTCCTTCCAAAATTATAGCTATGTGTATCATTTCAGAATGTCAACCCTAAGTGACAGTTGCGAACTACCATAGACAAGTGACCAGCAACAGCTACCCCAAGTTGAAAGGATTATTCAACACTCCAGACTGATGGCCACATCATTCTTCCTGCACCCCTTTAGAAACACAACCAATACTGGCAGTCTCTGATTGATTACCAGCTGAAATGACCCTGGATTGACAGCCCCATAATATACTCAATATTTTAGAAAGGATGGTCACTTGTTCTCCTTCCAAACTAACAACCACTCACAAGCTTAGGCAAGCACCTGCCATTGTAACAGGTATGCTTACTTATTAGCCTCTGCATAAATCATCTATTTACTTTACCTAGGAAAATGACTTTGTTATTAGGAGCTTGCCACTAAGCCAAATGGAACATGCAGGAGACAAGGACCTGCAGGGAAGCTTCAGCAACATAATGTGCTAAAGCTTTGTCTTTCAGAATGGCCTGATATTCGTCCATGACAGAGGGGTTTGGGGGACTTCTGCAGGTACCTCTTGGTATCTTTACTTCATACCTGCATCAGTTTGGGGTTTATATCCTCCTGACAGAAACTTGTTAAAGAACATAACAATAACAGTAATTAATATGTAATTATTACATACTCTGCCCATACAGCTCTAAAATTAGCAATAAAAAAAATCTATATCAAGATATTTGTTTGTGCTGCATTTCTTACAACATACGTGTAAGAATTAGAAGGTTGAATAGATGTTTATTTCTAAAACCAACATCAGTAAAACAGCAGTACTCTCTTCTAAAGCATTCTTTATCCACACTAAAACCTCAGTATAATTTATGGTTCACTAAGGAACTTAAGGGTTAAACTATTACAAACTGTAAGTGTTCATTGATTAATTGTAATGTGATTTCTCACAATCAATACTACCTTGTGAGAATGTATGCATATTATTTATAAGCAAGCTTTGTGGTCTCTCCACACATAATCCCAGAAGAAAAATCTTACCAATGTCCCCATCTCATACAGCAACTCCTCTATATTGTTCTGTGTGTTCTTAATATCTTGCTCAGAGACTATAGGACCTACTCTTTTGGGCGTATAACAATGACACCGCAACTGAAAGGCACAAAGTAAATATAAAAATTAAAAATATATAAAAACAGGATCATTGTCCTCCCGTTACCCTAAGGAGAACTATGGGGAAAAACACTGACCCCATAGTTCTCCTTTAAAGTAGTATTAAAATCTCCTTTTCTCAAGAATTAATCCAGAACAAATATACATTGCCAAGAAAGGAATTGCTCTACATTTTTGCACAAACTTACAGTCATCATGTTTCTGTACAGCTGCTTCCAAGTCTCTCAGCTCAGCTTCCCTAAACTCCCTGTCCAGTACAAGATCACAAAGGACAGCGCACACTCCAGCACCTGTTCATCTACTATCTTGGAGAAGGGATCGGGGAAGGGGGGTCTCATAATTTGCTGTGTTTGCAGAAACGCATACAGCTTACTAGCACACACGAGGGTGGCTGCATAGCACTCTGCTTGAGAAAGGAGTAACTCTAAAACAGGAAGGCAGGACCAGTGCTCAGGGGACCAGCTGATTCTGCAGGAAACTAAAACTTTTAAACTTCAAGAAGCCGCATCCATTGTAAGTGATTTAATCAGCATTTGAAATACCTTAAAATCCTTTTGACTTTAAGATCACATTAAAGTAAACCAGGTCATTCCTGTTTCTATACCATCTAACAGTACCTGTGTACAGAAGATGTTGTAAGCCGAATATTGCTCCCTGTTTCCTGTCACCACTCGCTTGCACACCCTAGGTAGCATCTGTGCAAACTCTGTTTAAAAATCCCCTTTACCTCCAGAAGTCTGATATTAATGAAGTCTGCCCAATGACATCTGCATTGCTTTTCCTATTGACTGGCATTATTCTTTGATTTTTCGATTGCTAACTATGTTTTTCTATTGGTTAAACCGTGGGAAAACTCCCAAAATATTTGGTGACAAAAACAATCTTGTATAATAGCTAGTAAAAGCTAGAAAAGAAGTATTCTTGCATTCTCAATAATAAAACTGCCCAGTATGAGGAAATTGGGTGCCCTTGGATCTGATATCATTTGAAAAGAGGCAAATTAGATGGTTCAGGCTAATCTGCACTGCAGGCTTCCTTCCTTTCTCTTTTCCATGTCTTTGACATACCCCTTTTTTCCTTTACCTTTCTCTGGGTAGCTACTCAAGATCATATTTTGGAGCTAACATGTATTCATATAGTTGTTATCCTCAACACCCATGAAAAGTTGTGGGCGGTCAGTTCTTGCTCAGCCTCACACATTTTGAACAGTTGATGTAATATCATATACAACTTATGTCCATGTGTCTTATATTTGTGAGTCACTTCATTTGAACAACTGTATACATTATGTCTACCTTTTATTCTACTCCTATCTTGTTAATAAACATGCATGTGCTGTTTTATGCATTTCTCTAATAGAACTATTGCAACATAAAGTTCTTGTTTTACAATAAACTGAAACTTACGTTTTTTGCACAATTATAAAACATTTATAAAGGGTTAACATAATATTTTTCTCAAACCAAGTTTACTAAAAAAAAACTTTTAGAATTATAAATAATACCAAGAATGAAAAAAAAAAAAATGGTTATATGGTGGCTTTATTGTTAGGATGACGGCTGTGGCTGGGGAAATTTTCAGTAAAATGAAAACAAATTGCTAGTAGTAAGGCATTTGTCACAGTCTGATTACTTGGCAGTCACTGTGGGAGCTCCAATTTGTCAAGCTACATCAGTAGAACAAGAGACTAGTACAGCCAGACAATGTTATTTGCATGTTCATTTTATAATCATCAATAAACTTTGGGCAGGTCATTTTGGTATCCCTTTAATTAAATGTTGTGTTTTAGTCATTGATTGCCAAGGATTCAAAATGAGGTTGAAATGATTATATTTAGTGTTGGGTAACTGGAATATTGTGTGAAATTTTGTCTAATTCCTTACTTGAAAAAGCTGCACATTACTATGTATAATCAGCAATAACAAGTCTGTAATCTGCAAGATCTATAATCAACACAAATGCTGTGAAAAGTTTTTCTTTCAACTTCACTGTATTTCACAATGATAAACACTTCATGCAAAACAGTTGAAAGTCTAAACTTGAAAGGATACAAAAGAACTCCTCCCATACTCGCCTCCAGGACTTCTCTAGAGTCTATCCCATCCTCTGGAACTCCTTACCCCAACCTGTCCGTCTATCTTGCAGGTTAGGGGGTCTTTAAAGAAATGGTATTCATTTAAATAATTATTTATGTATTTATTTATTTATTCATGACAGGCATTTACATAGCACCAACAATTTACACTTTTACATACTGTACATTTACATCAGCCCCTTCCTGGAATCTAAGATCCCTGTCCTACATGCATACACACAATGCCAATTTAGACAGTTGCCAGTTAAGCTACCAGCATGCCTGGGAGTGTGGGCTCTTGCTTCCCGTCTCAAGTGCTCCTCCCTCCCCAAGGATATCATGAGAGAGTTTCCAGGAAGTGGTAGGAGGCAGAGGGAGCTGGCTCAGAAGAAGCTACGCTTCAACTTTAAGCCCTGATCAGTTCCTGCTCATGATAAAGGGAATTAGCTAGAGCGCACTTTTGAGAGTCTAGCCCTGGGATGCATTGTACCCATCTGCAGTGATGGACGAGTGATGAGCAGCCTAAATTGTTGATGACGAACCTCTTTCTGCCCTAAGGTACCTTACAAAAATGTCTTTCTCTCATCAGGTTGAGGACTTCTTCAACAAAAGTATATAAAGCAAGCCAGCACTGACAAACTCCTGTTTTAAATACATCAAGACTGCTTTGATAATGTACAAGGCCAAACATGCACAATAACCCTTAGTAGCCAGGCAGAAATAGGCTCTCTTAGCTCTGCTCAGTCTATACTCCCAAAAAATTGTGATATGTTGCCATCAGGCCCGTCTTTAATACTGATCGGACCCTGGGCAAACATTTTCTTGCCCCCCCAGGAATTTCTCTCACCTCCCCAACACCCAGAAAAAAAAAACAGCACACATAGATCATAGACTTCTCTCAAAAAAACGTTGACTGCAGGATTTCAAACCGATTGCAAGCTCAACCGTTTATATTAGGGATTTAACCAGGGCTCTGTGAGGGCTCACCAGGGCTCTGTGGGGACTGGTTATACCACACAAAGCCTGGTAAAACCCCATAGAGCCTGTCGGGGCAAGCGCCCTCTTTGCCCCGCGTTAAAGACGGCCCTGGTTGCCATGGTTTCTTCCTTGCTTAATTAAATATATCCACATGACTCCACCACTGTGTACTCTAGTAGTCTTTTCCTGGATACCTGGAACTGAAGATCCTATATATTACTAGAAATCCAAATAATGAGAAGGCATCATTGAAGAGTCTGTGGGGTATGAATTACTAATGACAACATAGGCTGTTCACTTTGCAAGGGAATTTTCCCTTAGCTTAGTGAGTGAATTGAAGTTCTGCTGAATTCCATCATCTAGTCATGTGCAAGCAAATGTAGTTTTTTTTTTTTCTTTTTCCTTGCATGTGTTTGTGTATTCATTGCAAGTGAATGTTCATTGCATTCACTAAGCTAAGAGAAAATTCCCCTACAAAGTGAAAATTCCCTTGACAAGTGAACAGCAGGTTTGCTTTTACTAAATCAATCTCTATGAGTGGACTATGAGAACAGTCTATTATGGTATGGTGCATTGCTTTTGATACTGCATACTATAGCAATCCAGCTCTACTGCTGAACATATGTCTGAATGAGCAAAGAAATCAGTGCAAACATGAAAACAGCTGCTGAAAAAAGCAAGTAGCCAAGAAAATTAATAGTGCTTATGTTATGTTTACCATTGAGAAAGTGTTTCTGGACTCGTTCTATATTGTTTGAGTAAATACAATTTGCATATTTGGACACATATCAAACCATCATCGGTTAAATGCATTTACATCCAAATTGCTGTTAATACTATGAAATACAGGTGGGAAGTTGGATTACATCTGATAAGAACTGTTAAGAACTGTTGTGTCTTACTTGAGGAACCGTCGTAACAAGTCTCCAGGTATCTTCTGTGTGGTCTACTAAAGAGCAATCACTTTCTGAAGACAAAAAAAAACAAAAAGGTTATAAATGAAGCTTATTTTTTCTGCTTTTTTATGCATTATCAGCAACTAATGTGGCTGCAGAACACAACCCTTTTGCAGTTTTTTATAAATACATTAAGCTTTATAGCGAAAAAAACGTACAATACCTGTATAGGAAGTAAAAACAGGGCTTATTTGCAGTCACTACTACAGCAATATGTACCTGTGCCCAGACTATAGACAATAAAGTATTTGCGTAGCCTTAACAAGAAAGAAAACGTTTATTTAAAAAAGCCATTCCTGACCTCTCTAGCTGCATGTACCATAATGTAGTTAATTATCAAAGATCTTCAACTATCACAACTGAGACTCTGAAGTTTGGGTTCAATCAGTTTCTAACAGATTACAAGCCCCTAGTGTTTTTGGTTTTTTTTGCATTAGAGGGCTGGCTTTCCATAGAAAGTAAAGGGGAAAGCATCCAAAATGTAAAGAAAAAAAGCTGCATTACTGCTACTTCAATTTTGGATTAACACTTGCCTTTGCATCATGGAAAGGATTCTAACAATCAAGAATTCTGGGTTTTAAAAAACCTAAATGCTTAAAGGATATACCCTATGCAGTACTATGATGGTAGATTAAATGTTAGTGTGGGGATACAAAGGCCTACTTGTATAAGAGTATTTACAGGTTTGCTGTAAAAGGACCTGTGTTTATAGCTGGGATACATGCCATGTTAGAGTTTGTTTTATACAATGACTGGTATACCTCTAAGGTTTAATTGATATTGTTATAATAAAGCTTCATTATTTTATGGTGCCATTTGGTGGTCTGATTTAAAGTATATTGGATTTAAAGGATATTGAGGATATACTGTATAAGATACATATGTTACTTGTAGATGCAGTGCAGTTGATTAAACTTGCTGAGCTACCCACAGTTGTGAATAGCTTTTGATACTGTGCATGTAGTAAATTACATGAGGATGAGTTGCTTCCCAGCATAGAGAACAAGTTCACATTGACATGTGTTCTTGAGAGAACACACAAGAATATGGAAGAACATGTGAGTAACTATGTAAATGTGGACGAGGGGCGGTGACGTGACACCACCCCTCATCCAATCAGAAACTAGGCGTCCTCTGAATGGCCGCTATACTCAGCAAGCGACTCTGTTTTAACAGCACAGGGAAGCCACTCAGCATAGCGGCTGTAGCAGGACCTAGAAGCTGTGGCTACTACAGTGTATTACAGGATCCTTGTGGCCCTGCCCAAGCTGGACCAATGTAGGTAAATACATATACTTTTAAAGATGGAGTTCTACTTCAAACCCCCCTAGAATTATATTTTTTCTGAAAGCACAGACCCTGTAAAATAAAATGATGGCAGTTGCAATGTTTTATGTCACATGATATTACTATTCGGATGACTCGGCCCCACTGGAAGTGACACAGTCGAGAAAATGTATAGGATCGAGAAAAATTATACAACACTGACACTGTCCAGCCCCTCCCACTAACCTGCCACAGCTCACAGCCCAGAAGCATGGACAGCCAGTGCCGGTCTACAGTGGGTGAGAGTGCCTAAGTACCAGACATGGAGCGGAGTAAGGCCAGAACCATGTAGGGAGCACAGTGGGAGGAGAGCACCTTCCCCCAGCCAATCACCCCTTTCATGAACTTACTAGGAGTCCTCACATCAGCCGACCATTCACTACCGTTACATGGAGGGCAAAAGTGGCAGCCAGGGGCGGGGAGAAGGCAGGGAAGAGGCAGAGCAGGAGGGGGGCCAAGTTTCTGCACCATGGGCCTCTGGGTTGTACTTGCCCCCTGGGCTAAAAGTTGCCAGTCAGCCCCTGCTTAAAATATAATTGCTCTCATTTCAAGCCCTACAATGATTGCTCTACACAGATATACCAAATAGGTGTGGAGCAATCATCATTTTCATATGAATGCAAACATGTTTTTGGTGGACTTTAAACATTTTTTTGTACCTAACTTCATAGGTTGTGCTTGATCAGCTTTATCCCCAGCCACAGCTGCCAGGGAATTACAGCTGGGAACCTAGAAGTGACTAAATCCTTTGCTTCTACATTAATTCAATGGAGGGGAGATCAATGAATGGATGTTGCATTGACTCTTGCAGCCCACTCACCATGCCAATCCCAGGCCCGCAGGAAGGGCAGTGGTTCCTTTGATACATGATAGGGGGTAATCTTTGACAGCCTATGGGAATGATCAGGTGACTGTAAAAAAGGTATTCTCCAAGCATGTTATATAAAGGATTTTCGTATTCTCAGAATAACATGAAAACGCTCTCTACCAGTTCTATAGTTTTGTTTTTTTTATTTAGTTTGCATTGGTACATGTCCCTCATGGCAGTACCCACCTTCCCATGCCTTTTTTGGACAGTAGTTTTCCCATTAGCCCTTAAAATGTTGAGAATTTAACAACAAGGTTTGCCCCTATAGACTTCAAAGGGATTTGTCTAAGTTCAGATCTACCGAATTTTGAACAAGATTTCTGAAATCCTTGGCAAACTGAACCCAGGCTGATCTGCCCATCCCTAACATTGACTAGTCACAGATGGCCACAATTCGCACGTTCAGACCCAGATTTTCGGCTGACAGTCCAGTCTTTAAACACTTTAACAACAGCTGCTCTTGAACATTTAACGCATTCTGCTGCTTTTCTGATACTCGCCCCATGGCTCCGAGCGCCAGCAATCATCCCACGTTCAAAGGCTGTAAAATTGCGTTGTTTACCCATATCTTCAGAAAAAAATCACTTCTACTGTCGTGGTAAACAACCTGCTTCCCTATTTATAATGGTCTGGCCCTCTAGCAACTTCTGTGCGAAATTATAGCTAGTTTACAAACATCAGGTGGTCATAATAATCTGGCCACTCAGTGTAAGTCCTAATGATATCCATGTAAGTACAAACACCACAGTAGAGTGAGCATAGTATGACACTTTTTCAGATATTGAGGACAGTTATATACATGACAGATATATAACTTTGTGGTTCAGAATACATTTTGATTTTTTTTTTCCTGTGTGTAAAACCTCAGATGAGCACTTCTAAAAAGCATAATTATCCTCATCATGCCTTGATGAATGGGGCAGAATTACCATGAAGCACACATGGGAATGTAATGAGAGTCAATGTGTATACTTTCTTTCATGCTTTCACAGTTTAGATAAACGGACTCCAGTGGATTTAATGACAGAAAATAAAAAAGATGGGTTTGAGTAGTTATTCCTCTCTTTTTTCTATGCGTTTCCTTCCGGGATGAGAACTGAACCAACAAAGGGATCTTTTTTTCAGCATGCTCTAGCAAACACAACAACATACCACCTGATTTATCTCTACTCTGTCTTTGAATACAGTCAATAATTCACATTCCACCAAAGACTCTCGCCTCACTATTTAAGAACACAAAGCAGTCTTCCACCTGGGTCTTCTTGATCATCTACAGCAGGATATTTGCTTGTTGGACTGTGTCCAATTTTTTACATAAAAAAGACTTCACAGAGAATCCTTACATTTCCATGATTGAGTTTCAATACCAGATTTTATTATGCAGGTGGTAAAACAGGAAAATCCTGAAACTAGTGCTCACAAAAAATCAGGTTATTTTCTAAAAAGTATTTTCTTTATTTTATTTCCCTTTTGTCATGTGATGTAAGCAAAAACAAATGCTAGAATGGAGGCAGCATGTGGTCTGCTATATATGCAGAATTACTTTTCAACAGTACAGTAACACCAACAATAAAAAGAAAAGATAGATTAACGCTTCCTAAGTTACATAAAAATCTTTTGACACCTTCCTCTGCAGTTCAAGCTCAGGTGTTCCTAAACATTTTCATCTAAGGACCCAAATAAAATTATACGTGGACCCAAGAAGAAATTTTATAGGAAAATGTCAGTAAAGCCATAGAAAAACAAATGCCAATGGCTGTATTTAAAAAAAAAAAAAAAAAAACCTTTTAAACAGTAATTAGTGCAGCTCTGTTTTCATAATACATCTAGGAGGGGAGAGGCTGGGTTAGGACTGCACATGAAAATATTGCCTAAACTGGTGTTATGATGCTAGCTACACTCCGCTATTGCCTTACAAGCTGATTCTGCCTCAAATGATTTACCCTTCCACTGTTGAAAAACAGTATTTGAAAGCTTCCTGCCTTGCCACTAAATCATCCATTGTGTTTGTTTTCATGCAGTGGGTGTTTTGTTAAAAATGCCCTTTAGCTTGCTTTCATTACAAATAACTTTCCAACAGAACACATTGTGGGTGCTCTTCTCCATTTTGTAAAGACAAGAGAAATAAAATCTTTGTTTTTAGTAGTAAACTTTTCCAAGCAGCACAGGGTCTCTTCACCTCTTAAACTTCTCTGTTTATTTCTGCCCCCACCTTACACTCCCTTTAGCTCCCCATACGTATATGTGTGATGTGAGTCAGTCAGTGATCTGCTGATTTTGCACTTGGATACAAAGTCAAGTGGTGATCCCATCCCAAATATGTCTGGAATCCAATTTAGGTCCCAACCCATAGTTTAGGAAACACTACTGAAATGGAAATACCCACAAATGTCCAGAGGTGAATAGAAATGTAAAAGTGTATAGAAAAACAAAATAAAGAGTTAGGTGATGCTTGGTGCTGATGCCCTTCTCCCTCCTGCATTGGCCCAGGCAGTGGCATAACAATAGCCACAGCAGGCCACATGGCTGCTACGGGGCCTAGAGTTGCAAGGGGACTTCATTAGGGGTGCTCTTGAGGCAAATTAAATATAGAAAACCTGTGTGCATAGGAAAATAATGCAGATCCAGTACCGTATCATTCATAATGATATCTCCTAGAATGAGATCCTAATAGGTTGGACTTGATGGACTAATGTCTTTATTCAACCTCAAATACTATGTAACTATGTATAATAGGGGTTGACCGACATAATTTTTTCATAACCGATACAGATTATGGGCCACCTTTCAGGCCTATAACAAATATCAGGTGCCGAGATTCTGTTTAAATCCGACTGCGGAATCTTACCAATGGCAGATGAACACAGTCTGGTCAGCGGGCTATGTGTTCATCTGCCGACGTGCAAGATTCTGCAGCTGAATGTAAACAGCAGGCAGTGGGAAGGAGCAACAGCCAGCCAGGGCACTTTGTCTTTACATCTTCAATGTCTGCTTCCTCTTCCAGAAGTCTGTGACCAATTGTTGACCAATGCAAAAAAGGGGGCTGTTGAATTTGTGGGTACGGCTACAAGTGGGGGTGGGGGATTTATGGGCGTGGTCACAAGTACGTGTGGTCAGTAGGGTGCACCCAGTTTTCATTTTGAAAATCTGGAAACCTTATGTAAAAGTCGCAGAGTGTCTCCTCCGCTTAAAACTGACAAGATCGCTTATTTGTAATTCTGCCAAAAAAGAGCCATTGCTTAAAGATGTGTCTTTAAAGTAATTGTGTGCTAACAACTATGCCACAATATAAATTATTTTGATGGTCGTTATTATTGCTACCATAACCTCCTACTAGATCACACATTTTAGCGCTTACTTAATGTAGTGGTGGAAGGTGTGGGAGGGCTTAGAATTTACCCAGATGCCCTGTGATCTGAGATGCTGAAAAAGATGGGTAAGCTACTGAGGGCATAGAAGGTATCTGGAAAAGGTTAAAAGTTCATTCCTTGCACTGCTGCCCCTGCTCTTTCCTGACAACCTCTATCCAAAGCCCCGGTCCCTAGAAGTGTACTGACTGGTCCTGTACTTGATTCATACTTATGTTACGCTCAATGATGGTGGGGCGGTTGCCAGGAAGCCCTATCAAAATTTTGCTATTGATCTCAATGATCCGTATTTAAAGCCACAAACTTTTCTTTCTAGTTTTGGATAGAGTGGGGAAACTTAGAACTTCTGCTAAGTGCTTACTGCTATCCACGGCTTGTTAGAAATATTTACCCTCACGTCGTGTGGCACAAACAGAAATACAAATCTGGCAACACATTCCTGCCCAGGCAAGTTTAAAAATATATGTAACATGTGATATTCTGTTATATAATCAAGTTAAAAATGGGATATTGTTTCATCTAGATTTACATGTTGTTTTATATATTTGCAGTTTTTGCCTAATCTGATCGTGATGAAGCGGCACCGACCGTGAAACGCGTAGAGCACTATGCCTCTGAATATTTCTTAACAAACCACACTATGTAAATATAGTGTTGGGTTATATACAGTATATGGAGGTGAGATATATATATACATACACACACATATATAAATCATATTTTAAAATATGAGGCGAGGTTACATGGGATCTCTCTCTACTGGAGAGAGAGAGAAAGAAAGAGAGTATATATATACTGTATATATATTGTGGCAAAAGAACAAGGAGTGGGCATGAAGTAGCGGTGGCTACTTTACAACACACACAGGAACCATGGGGAACAGAAGTAGCCACCCTCCAGAAGGAAGGACAGTGTCAGCACCAATTCAGAGATGATTTGAGGATCTACAGCTGAGTGATACACAAATAAGATACATTTCGGTTACTGGTTAGGGTACCTGAATGCATTTGTAAGGTCTAACTCCTGAGTTTAGTGTCACTTTAAATTTCTCTTCAAGGGCCCTGTCCATGAGAGCTTACAATCTAAAAGATCAACGTTTTCTATGCACTGATGCATAGGTTCTGTACATTTTTATAGGACAAGCGCAGAACATAAGGAAGAGGTGACCTATTTTATTAAAGCAGTGTTGATCAAAACTGAGCAATTCATAAGAGCTCCTGCATGACACCTAAAGGTGCCCATACACCTTACAATTATCTGCAGATTTTCTGTTGTCAGATGGAAAAAGTGCAACAGATTGGCCCAGGCGGAGATTACTCCATCCACACAGTTAAGTGTAAATGGAGGAATCTGTTGCACCTTTTCCATCTGACCACAGAAAATCTGCAGATAAATTGTAAGGTGTATGGCCAGCTTAAAAGTCATACCAGCCTTTCTGAAAAAAAACACCAAATACAATTCAAGCCTGAGTGAGATTTACATTTACCTGAGTAGGATTTTTACTTCATTAGGTTCTACAAGCTCTTTAAAGACGTCAACACTTAATTATGTTCCCCAGCTTGGAGAGAGTTACATTTCAAAGACGTGATTGTAGCTGAGTGGAAAGAGGCAAAACACCGCTGGAGAAAAATAATTTAACTCACTGTTCTTTGGACGCTGTGGCCTTGTTCCATTAAGGTTTTCAGTCTGTGAAAAGAAGAAAATAGTTCACACAGAGTGGTTAGAGGTAATTTCTTGCATTATGTGGACATTTTAGAAAAGAAGCACACAGAGTTATCTTTCTTGGGTGCATTTGCCAGGCTTTTAGAGAACAATGAAGAAAGTGCTTAGAGTCGTCCTGACACAAGATGATAACAAATGTAGGGAACTTCAGCTTACACTTGGGGAAAGGAACAGCTTGGAAAATGTCACCATCATGGTACTGAAACCAGGGTCCATGACACTGTGCAATGCGTTCCTTGATGGCTCTAGTTTAAAGAAAACCTGTCCTGAAAGAAAAATATTTATATAGCCTTAGCCTCCTTCTTAAAATGTTGGTTGTTTGATTGCCTTTGACTATAATATTTAATAAATAGCTAACTTGGAACAAGCATACAGCCAGTGAAGTCAGAACAAATGACATGCAAGCTTGTTCCAGGGCACTGGCTCAGTATAGGTGCCCCTGGATTAGTTTGACAGCTGGGGAGAAGCATTTTGAAAAGAACAAAGGCAACATAGACGGACCTGGTACACAGGGCTAAACGTACATTATTAGTGGACATTTATGCCATGTGTTTGAATTCCAAATTGATCCCAAATTATGTCCAAAAAAAAAAAGAAAAAGTGAAAAAATATAACTATTTGTGAAACTGCATGAACATTCTGCATACATTTAGAATTTGAATGCAAATATGTTGGGGACAGTTTTTTTTTTTTCATTTTTGCACCAAATATGTCTGTATAAATGTGTCGGGGGGTATATGGATATAGTGAAATGTTTTCGTAATGTTTGGAATGGTATTATTGATATCAGTAAGGGGTTAGGAGTTAGTATACCTTTAAGAACTAAATGATAATAAACATGAATATTTTTATATACCCTTTCCACCCCTTATGTCCTTTTGTTCTTTGTTTAAGCCCCAGTAGGGGATGAAACATGTCAGAAGTTTAAATGAGCTCCTATGACTATTTAATTTTTTTTATATAATTCTTTATATATCAAAACCCCAATACATAAAGTTCACAGAGGTTGTGAGTTGTGAGATAACATTGCATGTGAAATTAGAGAGATAATAATCAGCCCAATATGGGGTTAGAAAAACAACAATGTTCATAGTAAAGAGAAGAAATGAGAAACAATAATAACATTTTCTGACGAGCAATTTCAATGGGACTCAGCAGACAGTAAGCAAGTACATGCAATAGACCATATCGGAGCAGTTATCAATAAAAAAAAAACAAAAAAACAGAGAACTAGTCATTGGAGCTAGGTTAAAAGGGCTGCTGAACAATAAGATTGATTTTACCCTTTGGAAATGGTTTGTGGCTCCATGTTTCTGAATGGTGCGTATGAGAAACAGACCCCAGAGGAGTGAGCACCTGCTGGCAGGAGGATTTCAGAGGTCTTAGGAGCAGCTTCAACATTTGTTAGTAAACTCAGTTTCGGATTGTTGGAACATCCGTTCTCTTATGAGCTTAAGTAGTGAGGAAGTGGGCACAAGTCACTTTCAAACAGTTGATAGAGTTTATTACAGGACCAATAAACTCTAGGGAGAGAGGGTTGGAGTCATGGGATACCCCAAAAATACAGCACAGAGTTCAAACACTGCTTCCAGTCATACAGAAGAGGAACTTTACACTGAGACTGGGACTATGTATGTTAGGATGGACTGAATATCAGTAAAACCACGTCTCACTAGACGGACCCCAGACTTTTTGCAAAGTCCAAGCTTCTACACAGTTTCTCTAGACTTTCCTCTTGCAACAGAAGTTTCTCACAGGTAATCCAGTCCAAGATTCAGCTTCATTCCTCCCGGGCAACACCTTTGGCCAGGCAGTGCAGGCGTCAGGCTCCAGCCCTGGGGCTATCTTCAGCTAGTACATGTGTCCTTTCGAGGCAGCAGGGCAAGGATGTCAGGAACAGCAACACACACACGTCCTAGGTTATTGTAAATTCCCATTCTATTGCACTCCCCAAATGACAGGCAGAAGCAACTATACACTAAGGGACAGCCCAACAAAAACAGACCTACTAGTCTGGCTTAGGCTGATCACACCAGAGCAAAACTAAATATAAAGGGTAATTCCTGCTTGGGGCAGGGTGGATACACACAGAATAAAGGTATTTAAAATGTTAGCACTTATTGATATATTTACTTACATTTGTCAGATCATATCCATATATACTGCACATCTATTTAAAAAGGGTAAAAAGATCATCTAAGGGTACTTTTATGTAAACCCATACTGCTTGTTATTGTTAATACAGATATTACCAAAAGGCTAAAAATCTAGGTTGTCTTTGCCGTAACTATGCCATCTAGCATGTTATTGCATTGATAATAGGCAATGCCGGTTTTATTTAATTAGCACTATTCAGTTGTTTTTATGGAAATGTTAGACAGTCAGCCACATGTAAAAAAAGCACTAATTACCTAACAATCCAATAATTAAAAGGTCAATCTACCAATAACTGGTATTTCACTTTTAGTAGATGTCGTATAGTTAAACCACCTTACTATTTCATGATTTCACTCACAGACTCTATTAGTGAGATCTCTGACCATGTGTTCTAAGGTCTGCACACTTACTGTGGAAATGATATGTCTCCCAGTTGGATTTTTAATTTATATTATATTATATTGAATACAATAGGTGCTGGAGTATGCAAATTTAGCAGGAATACCCAAAAACTCCAGGTGAACAGGAACAGAGCCAAGAGTTAATGCAGTAGTACACTGCCACTACTACTGTATACACTGTTGGAAAATATCTAAGACATATAAGAAGCAGGAGGTGACACAACCAATCAAGCCCTAAGTAAAGCTGAACTCCAGGCACAAAATGTTTAGTTTAAAAATATATTCATCAAAAGCCACAAATGAAAAATCCACTTAGTGCGCACCAAATGCCTTTTCAAACCTGGTCATTACCTTAAAAAAGTAATAGTCATTTCATCACTGTGCTGTACAAAGCTTGCACAGGAGCAGAACTATGGGAGGGACCCAGCAGGCCCCACCCACTACAAGCTGCCTGCAGAAAACTACAGGAGGGGGCGGATACAAGACCAGTCACCCCTGCATAAGGATAGAGAGCAGCGGTGACTGGTCTTTATTACAGGAAGCTCCTCAACAGAGGTAAAGTTATGCAGTAGATTGCTGCACAGATCTGGAAGAAATACACAAAGATTCAAGAATACACATCTCTCGTACTCGTATTCAGACAGTATTTGTTTATCCCAACGTTCAGCATTAAAGAAGAAGAATTTTTTCATTAACCCTTACAGTGGGGCTACCCCCGCACTGCAAGGGTTAACTGCTTGTTTGTGTCTAGGTAAAAAAAAAAGTTATACTGGAAGCTCTGAGCAGCTTGTTCTTAGACCGGTCCATACATTGTATATCTCCCTCCTCTGCAGCTTTCTAGGGTCCTGAAAATCCTCAACGTCTATATACAGTGTATGGACATGAGGGTGCTGAGGAAAATGACAATGCTGCAGGATGGAGAAGATAGGCTGGAAGGAGTGCTGTGACAGCTGGCCGACTCAGAGCTTCAGGTGAGTATAACCCTAGACACAAACAAGCACTTAACCCTTGCAGTGGGGCTTCTTGGAGTTCTTCTTTAGACATAAAACATCACTTTTGGCTAAACTGACACGTTAACCTATTTTCTGATCCTACATTAATTGTCAGCTCACAAGTCTGAACTTTGCCTGACCTTGGTGTGTTGTCTAAGCTCTGTCTCACCTAACACCCGAGCAGTTTAACCTGCACACAGGAAATACTACACATGAGTTTGTTTAATTTGCCTTTGCTCTGTTCCTTTATTCCTATATCAGCTTATAGAGAAGGCTGTTAAACTGTCTGCCTAATTTGAATTTTCAGATAGTGTGCAGAGGGCAATGCAAAATCAAATTAAGAATGATTAAGGGGTAATATAAAAAGTATAGTTTAGATATTACCTAAGGACATGTTGGGTAAGTATACATATAGCTCTAGATTAAATAACAATTTTCCTGCCAGTGTTTACATAAACCATATCAACTATTCAGCGTAGAAACAACTAACTGGCGCATAATCAGTGATAAAAAAAAACACATTCTGCTCCAGTCTTTCCCCAGAGACCCAATTATTCCTCCACTGGGTGCCACCATCTTGCTATTCACATAGAGAAGGTCATAGAAAAGGTGAGGCCAGGCCGTCAATCAGAGTCTGTCACACAAATGATAGAGCTGTCTTTGATATGCAATCATGTGTCACTGCTCTTTGCCTACATCGGAGGCCAGCAGGAGTGGTTAGAGATGGAGATTAGGGTTTAGTTGATGACATTTAATATGATATCAGGCATATCAGTGACAGCACGGTTTCGTCTGACTAGGTTATATTTTGGGGAAAGAAAAAGTGTGTTCATTAACTCATAGGGAGGATTATGAAGGTACCTCTATGTTTACATGCATGGGGAATGGAAAGCTCGGTATATACTATGAATATCAGTAAGTAATGCTTTCTCATTTTTTTAAGCATTCAAATTAAATCCAAATAACTTATTTTTCCCCAAATATTAAGCATCAGAGATTGTTGATCCAGCGAATATCCGATTGCCTTATGGGATCAGGAAGGAATTGTTTTCCCCTGTTGGAGCAAATTGAACCGTGCTTTATAGGGGTTTTTGCCTTCCTCTGGATCAACACGGTGTAATTGTGGGCATAGTGTTCTGTTTTAGGCTTTTCTTCTTTTTTTTTCCATACCTCTATAGGATGAGCTCGATGGACATGGGTGCCTTGAGAGAGGACACCAGCTCTCTTGCCATATTCTTCACTTTTTTACTGTGATCAGTAATTAATCAACAGGCAGGCATATGAAGACCATAAGTGAATCGTCAGTTTGTCTCCTTCCCTGTTGTATGTGCACTGCAGGGTGCGTTGCGGTAGCGTAACTCATTCAATTGAATAGCTAAATCGCTCTTAAAATGCACCTTTTTTAGCAGTGCACCATAATGCATGCTAATATGTTGTCATGTGATGATGTGCGATGGCTAGATGCATTGCAATGCCATCAGCACATCATACATTGCAACAAGTGAAATGAGGGATCCTGTGCAGCACTGCATGCACTCCTGCAGCGCAGAGATGTGTACAAGAGCTAAAGAGCTAAATTTGTTAAAAACAGCAGGGTATTATTTAATGTATCTTTACCTAGACTGAAGCATAAAAGACATCCATCCACTTCAGTGTGTAAATCATTATATTTATTGTTAATATTATGGCAGAGAGAGCACTCCAGGGACTTGGTAGCATCCTTGACCTACTATCTTTAAAGCTGCCCTCCAGGAAAATAGCTAAATACACAGCTGAAATACATATGTGGGAACTGACAGGAAACAATACCGGCACCTCCACGTGCAATATCGGCCAGTTACAATGGTAACGAACACACTGAAGAGGCAGCTCCCACAGGTCAAAGGACCTTCAATCTGAGAGACAAAAAAAAAAAGGAGCGCCTCCATAGTGTAAAACAAATTTTAATGATAAAAACGCACAACTGTATTGTACTTACAAGAAGTCGGTAGTAAAAAGGCATGTAGAAAACAATGGGATGTCAAATCATCTAGCAGCGGAAGTCTGAAAAGATGTGCAGCATCAGCGTCCACTGCCCCTGTGTGGTCTCGATTTACATGTTTCTGGGGCACGCCAGAGGGAAGGATAGGGGGGGCTGGGAGAGAGCACCCCCCCGTGTCTACAAACACTGATTGCAGCCCAGCCATGCATGCATCTTATTGGCTATGATCGTTGTACATATATGCAAGTTTGTATATGCTAAACTTGCATGTTTGTGCCTATAGAGAGGGAAGGGAGAGCATTGCAAGTACCAGCCTGTCACAAGGAAAATCATCTTGGCTAATCAATTCTAACCCTCAGCAAACTCTGCCATCAGGCATCTTTCTCTCCCGGGCGGCCGGGAGAGTTGGGATGTGTACTCACCGGCCCAAGCGGCTCCATCGGGTAACGAAGGGAAGGGGGAGGAGTCCAGTGACGTCACAGACATCAACGTCACCGGAATCCTCCCCCCTTCCCTTCGTTAGCCGACAGAGCCACTTGTGGAAGGGAGAGGAGGCCGGTGACATCGATGTCCGTGACGTCACCGGATCTCCGACGGAAGACCCGGAAGCCGGCGGAGAGGTGAGTACAGATCATAAGAACTTTGATCGATCAAAAAAATGAACGATTAATCGAGGGATTAATCATTAATTTCCGCAGCCCTAGTTTTAATGTATGATTTTGTTTTTATAAACATATATAAAGTGATGCATGGATACCAGTTTTGTGAGTACAAGTACTGGTACTTGCCCAAGTACTTACGAGTACTGATACATTTTTGTTTATTGTCATGTGACAGTTTTTTGAAAATAATATCGACTAATGATTTCAGGACAGTGGTGGAGCACCAGAGCCAGGTCCCAGCTGCTACCGCTGCAACCCTGGTAGTTCTCATGAAAATGCCGAGTATCGGCATGGGCAGGGCTCAAAATTTCAAGTCCTAAGCTACTAGCCAGACCTTAAAAGTTACTCGCCACCAGTTGCCCCACCTAAACCTTACCCTGGCCCGGCCTTATCTCCGACAGGTCAGCTGTGTGATGCAGAGTACAAAGATCAGTAACAACGCACATTACAGAATTCAGTGGTGCAATGCAGAATACAGAGGCCAGCTGTGTGACGCGCAGTGAAGAGATCAGCAATGTGACGCGCAGTGAAGAGATCAGCAATGTGACCCGCAGTGAAGAGGTCAGCAATGTGACCCGCAGTGAAGAGGTCAGCAATGTGACGCACAGTGCAGAGGTCAGCAATGTGACGCACAGTGCAGAGGTCAGGGTGTGATGCACAGTACAGAGGTCAGGGTGTGACACACAGTACAGAAGACAGGGTGTGACGCACAGTACAGAAGACAGGGTGTGACGCACAGTACAGAAGACAGGGTGTGACGCACAGTACAGAGGTCAGGGTGTGACGCACAGTACAGAGGTCAGCGGTCAGTATGTAACGCAGTGCAGAGGTCAAAGGGACTTACAGTTCCTTTGACCTCTTCTTCTGGTGATGGTGGGGGGTGCAGCAAGGTTTCCTACACATCCAGCCGGCTCCAGGTGCTCTCTCTCCCGCGCAGCAGAAGCCTGCCAACTGCAGTTCGGCAGTCTTCCTCTCCCACCAATGGCAGCTGGGGTGGGCGGAGGAGACTCATGTGACCGCCAAGGAGCCCAGTCGAGGCAGGCACAGATGACGACAGTCCAGCTCCATGTTCCCTTCTCCCCGCCACCGCAGTCTTAAAGTCAGAGCAATCTTAAAGAGGCCCCCCCTCCAAGTCCACATCTTTCGGACAATATTAATCTGAGTTGCCCCACTCAGTTTGCCCGTCGCTTGAGGTCATATTGAGTGGGGCACTAAGATTAATAATGTGCTGGATTAGTCTTACCCAGGGGCAGACTGGGCCTGGAGGCAGGGTGGCAATTGCCCCCCAAGCCTCTCTGATACCTTTGCAAACACCCCCAACTGGCGCTGTAAGCATTTAATCTCCCCCCTCTTGGTCGCTCTGCTGCTGCAGCGGCCGAGATGGAGTGCTTGGGGCGGCATTTGCAAAGGTATCAGAGAGGTCCGGGGGGCAATTGCCACCCTGCCCCCGAGCCTAGTCCACTCCTGGGTCAGACTAATCCAGCACGTTATTAATATGAGTGCCACACTCAATATGGCCGCAAGCGACGGGCATACTGAGTGGGGCAACTCAGATTAATAATGGCCAAAAGATGTGGACTGGGAGGGGGGGCTCTTTAATACTGCTCTGATCACAATGCTGAGCGATCCCTCTCTCTCCTCCCGACCGCTGCAGCTTCAGCTCCACAAAGCGGGCACTCAGAGAGGCGGCTCTGATCACACCTGTTATCGCTCCCTCTCTCTCCTCCTGGCCGCTGCAGCGTCAGAGCGGCTCGAAAGAGAGAGAGGGAGCGATAACGGGTGTGATCAGAGCCGCCTCTCT